>NC_091112.1:2292500-2390000 GCF_024713975.1 Paralichthys olivaceus
TAGTTCACCTCACACTAGTAGCAGCGGTTCTGTGGGGACATTACTGAATGTGGGATTAGAAGTACTTCATCATAGTTATACTGTGTATTTCCATTTCCAGCTGTACAGTGAGAGGATCAGCTGCTGCTCACGTGTTATCCTCACTTTATATTTGAAGCTGTCTTTCTCTCCATTCATGGACATTAGCATCGGCAAACAGCCCGAGGCCTCTTCCTTATATGAGGCCATAATTGATCGATAACTTATTAACAGCTCGGTCCCACCGCGAAGTGTATACAGAGAGGGTGAGGGAGGTGTGTGTGAGAGAGAGAGAGAGAGAGAGTGTGTGTGTGTGTGTGTGTGTGTGTGTGTGTGTGTGTGTGTGAGCTTTGGTCGATTTTCTTTTATTGACTGCGATATTTAGCGCATAGATTTTTCTATTTAAAAAAAATCTATGTTGGCGCTAATCTTGGGTGTAAATGCGCAGCGCAGATTGTGGCGGTGCGTCCGACAGCGAGGGTGTGAGGAGAGGGGAGAGTTGATGGCCGGGGGGGCGCACGCACGCACGCACACACATACATATATATTCACACACACACGCACACAAAGGCAACAAAAACATTCTCACTGACCCTCAATGGGGGAAAAAAACGCACACCCACAATCTGACATTTTACGCACACTTTACGCACGCACGCACGCAGCCTTTCCAAGCCCCAGTATAATTACTAATTTAACAACCGTGGCTCTGCAGGCTTTGATTATTCACCTCTTGTGTTGGAGACGGGAAAAAAAAAACCTGCAGGTGACCTTGCATAGGCCAGACACACCGAACCTAAATCTATACGAGCGAGAGAGAGAGAGAGAGAGAGTGGGAGGGAGAGGGAGGGAGAGAGAGAGAGAGACAGAGGTCCACCTGCTGAAATATACATCAAAGCCCCCCCCCCCTCCTCCTCCTCCTCCTCCTTTCCGAATCCATGTCCGCACATTGTGAAGAGCAGATCGATTTCTCTGAGGCCGGCGATGATGTGATTATTGGCTTCATTATAATGAAGTAATCAGAAGATCAATTGGCTCGATCTGCACGAGTCTTGTAGCGGGATTATAGTGGTCAAAGTGTGTGTGTGTGTGTGTGTGTGTGTGTGTGTGTGTGTGTGTGTGTGTGTTTGTAGTGGTGGATGTTTTACACTCTTAGTAATTCCACATGGACTCTCTGAGATTCAACCCTACATGAAATGGACTTCATATAATCCTCGTCAATATATTCTGTCCAACGTCTTTACACTTGACTTCTATAACGTTCATTTGGAATTTTCACTATATGATATTTCAGTGCAGACGTCATATAAAAGAACCATTAGACCCTATATATGTTTAAAAAGCAAAATATCTGCAGTATTGTTTTGCAGTAGTAGACTCTCACAGGATATAATACAGAATAGTATATATATATAAATTCAATCCTGTGATTAAATGGACTTTAATATTATCCTTAATAATATATTCTGTCCAGTTTCTTTACACTTGGCTTCTTTAATGTTAATCCTCATTCTCACTGTGTGTTATTTAATATATAAAAAAAACATACGAGCCAATACATGTTCAAATATGTGCCAAAAAAATAAGTGTTTGCTCACTGGAAGACAGAGAAAGTGGGGTGTTCGTTTGTATAACCCATGTGTGTGTGTGTGTGTGTGTGTTTGTGTGTGTGTGCTGGGGTGAGGGGTGCAGAGAGAGAGAAAGGGGGGGATAGAGAGAGGAGCGAAGGGAAAGGGGGTTCAAGAGAAAAAAAAAAAAACGGGGGGTTGGGTATCTGTGTCTGTCTCCTGGTCGGAGCGCGTCGCCGTGCCAGAGTGCGTTCAGGCTGCGCGGTGTCGGACCGAAACCACCGGGGTTCCCAAAATAAACTGAGGGGGACGCAGATCCACGTAGGAGAGAGGGAGGGAGAGAGAGGTGCACACCGGCGGATGGAGGAGCAGAACCAAAGAAAAGACACTCCAGCGTAAAAAAAAAAGAAAAAAAGAAAAAGGGGCTCTCGCTTTCCCCCTCTCTTCATCCGTTTTCTCGCGTTGGCACCGCTGGAGCAGGACGCACGGGGACAGGTGCACTTATTGATATGGATTTATTCATTTATTTATCTATTGATTTTGCTCTAATTAGTGACCCGCGGTAGAGAAAGAGGGAGAGAAACCGCGAGGGGAGGAGAGGGAGGAGCGAAAGTCAGACAGGAGGTGCCTGCGTGGAGCCTTATACTTTATTATTTGGTTATTTCCATCTTTTTTACCAAATGATCCTTATGCGTTGTATTTTTGCGTCGCTCTGTGCGCGTGTGTTCTCCAGCAGAGCAGCCAGCTACTGACCAAATCTTTACGAGAACCAAAAAAAAAAAAAAAAGCCCAGAAGCAACAGTCTCACACTGACAGTTTTATTCCGAGGATTCACCCGTGGACAGTGTTTGTTTGAGACTTTTCATGTCATTGCAGGAGGAGAAATCTGTCTTTTCCAAACCTAAACCAAAGCTGAGCGGAGGAGGAGGAGGAGAAGGAGGAGGAGGAGGCGAGAGACGAGCCACGATCTTTACGCACAGCCGTCTGGACCCGGTAAATGGAGTCTAATCGTGTCTGCGTTTCATCCAACGGAGAGCAGCTGAGAGAGGAGCAGCACTAGATCCACATGGTGCGATGATAACAGATCCCATCCATTGTCCAGTCACCTGCATGGAGTAACCCCCCCACCCCCACCCCCGGTAGCAGCTTTATTTCTGTCTCCCAAAGAGAAACAGTCCCGGCTGCGCGCCCTGCACATCTCCCCGTGAACGTGTGTGTGTGTGTGTTCCCCCGGACTGGTTTACTCCAAGAAGAGGACCACGACAACCATCCGTGTTCCAGGAACAGAGAGATGTGAGTCCGCTGAGGCACAAGCTCGATCCCCGGGAAGAAAAAGCCAAATACCGAGTCTCCAAACACCGTCTTTACCCTCGGCTGTCCACAAACCTGGAACGCGTTGGAAGAAGAAGCCCAAAGAACGACGCAAGGATAAGAGAGGAAGGAAAGTGAGACTAAAATAAAAAAAAATCAACGACCCCCAGGTCGACAGAGGACCATGTTTGTCCCCCTGCCGGTCCCCTTCGTCTTTCAGAGAACAGCGTCCGACTTCAGCGCCTGGAGACTCAAGTCCTCGCTGGCTCCGCGGTCCAGCCCCGGTGAGTCCTCTGCTGCCACCGTGCACCCACACACACACACACACACACACAGACACACAACCCCCGGTCACAGCTGCAGCTTCACCCCGCTCTCACTTCAGACATTAAATACATTCAACCACAATTATAGAGCTTTTCAAAAAAAAAACACATTTTCTTTTCTTATTATAATTTCAATCCAAGAAAAGTCAGATAAATGACAGACTCAGATCTACTTCACATTTCGCTGCACATCTCTTGCACTTCATGGAGCAATTTGACATATTTGAATTCTATTATTCTGCCAAATAAAAGTTATTTAAAATCTTGCAAGGCTTAAAAAATAAATATCATGTTAGGACTGAACATATTTTCACCTGCACGAGGACAAATTCAAATCAAACAGAAGAGTTTTCCTTCTTCTGTTTGATTTGAAATGATGTAAACAAGTGAATCTGCTTTTTCCTCAGTTATTTCATTCAGTCAATTGAATGTTAAATATTTTATTTCCCCCCCAAAATATCTTTAGAGTTTATTCCTTAAAGCAAAGCAAAGTTTAAATGAATACTTACTTGCATATGAATCCATAATGTGACACACAGAATTGGGTGCATGAATATCCGCCTCATTAGCATCCATCACAGTCTCACAGAGGCGCCACACTCTCCTCATCTTTTCCTCTTTCATTCATGGCCATCCATCTCCACCTCCATCCCATCCGTCTCCTCTCCTGTCTCCTCGCTCCTCTCTTCTCCCTCAGTCTTTCTCGGTCAGGTTAGGGGGGAATATTCATTGTCATCTATCGATCAGAGGGTATTGATCTCTGACTGGGGCCACGTCGGGAGAAGCAGGAGTATCAAGTTGGCCGAGGGAGAAAACTTTGGCACAGGAGCTGGTGCGAGGGGGAAAATAAAGACACTCTGGTTTTTTCTTTCTGGAATTTTCATCTTAATGCTGATTATAGGTTAAACACTGAGGAGACCTGCTGTGCTTCTGTCAGTCAGTTACTATAACGACCTTATCATGTCTTTATGCAACACTTTAATCCCGAATGATCACTGGGACTTGCTCAGTGAGATCAATAACAGCTGCGGGCTTCACACTCTTTTCCTCTGCGGTGTTATCACTGTAATAAGGATCTATAATAATAAGAATCTCTGTGGAATTTGTGCTGTGGTGAAAGGTTTGGGCATAAAAAAGTGGAATTTTACAGAAGATCATATATAAAATAAAAGAACTGTAGCACACAACAGGGATTATTCCAGTGTTGTCCTGGTGATGAACATCTAACAGGGGTCAAAGTTCACCGGGTTTTAATTCACCTGCCTGTGTTTGTCTTTCCACCTGTGGACGATTCTTCGCCTCCTTTTTTTTAAAAAAAACTTTGCTGGTCAGCGTTTCCACATAAACATGCGTGTGTGTGTGTGTGTGTGCTGGAGTGTGTGCACATATTTGAGTGGTGGCAGCGGCCGAGGCTCCCCTACCCCCCCTTTAATCCATCCAGGCGGAAATTTCAAATGACAGATGAAGTGGGGGGGGGGGGGGAGTGGTAGGATAGGGTTGGTGTGTATGTCGAGCCGTGCCGTGCCGAGCCGTGCAGGGGTAATTCAGGCTATCACCTTAAGTAGGTGTCAGGAGGAGAAAAACGGTTTTAATGAGAGCTGCTTCTGGCGGCTTTGACAGGCGGCATATAACCACCAGCCTCTTTTTCAGCGTGGGTCAATTTCTCTGTTGGTCCTTTAAGAAATTAAAGTAAAAGACGCGGTGAGAGAAACAAGGAGAAGAGGTGCAGGCCCGGGAGTGAGTGAGTGAATGATTGAATGGATGACTGAATGAGCGAGTGCATAAATGAATAATAAGTGAATGAGAAGGTTAAAGTATCAGTTGGCAAATTAACAGGTGAAAGTAAATTGAATGAAAAACGGTGACTGCATTAGTGATGAAATGTATGAATAAAACATGGGTTTGTTATTTGAATGAGAGTTTTGATGCAAAGGGTGAATGAACGAAGGATTCAGCAAATGAGCAAGTGAGGAGGTGAAGGTGTGAGGAGATGCGAGAAAATGAACGTGGTTTTATTTTTTGATTTAACGTGTTGGTGTGATAAGCATCCAATACACACGAGAGAAATAAACTGCGTATAGGAGAGCAAAGTCCAGCACTCATCCCTCCTTCCCCCCGTCTGTGTTTCTTTCCTCTTTTCTTCCTCTTTCATCCTTAATCTCTGGAGAGAAAGAAACCCACAATCCTCTGTTTCCTGTCTCCCTCTCTCTCATTTCTATGAAGTATTCACTTGACACGAAAGCCTTTTCAATAAAATGCAAACTCTCCTCTCTCACTTTCCCTCTCTGTCTCTCTCTCTCTCTCTCTCTCTCTCTCTCTCTCTCTCTCTGTCTCTCCGTCTCGTTCCCTATGGACAGGGAGGTTGTTGAATTGGATTTGCCCTGTGTGGTTTGGCCGGGCCCCATAAGCCACTTTAGCTAAGTCTGTTACCCACAATTCTCTGCCTCTGTCTGATCTGCGCCTTTGACCAAGGTGTGCATGTGTGCATCTGTACGATTACCTGCACCTGCGAGTGCGTGCGTGTGCATGCACTCATATCGGGGGTGAGTTTGCGTCACCGTGAGACGAGGTGTCAAAAGTCTAAGATGAGATGAGCGAGGGTCAGTGGAGAAGGAGAGTGAGAGACGTCCTAAACAGCAGACGCCAGCAGACAGTGGCTCTACACTGGATCTGAACTCGGGGCTTATGGGTTTTTTGTCAGCTCGACTTTTTAACACTACAGCGTGGAGACTGCTCGCCTCAGCTCAGCCGGGCCTCAGACGCCTCACCACAGTGAGACGCTTTTAAAACCGATAAGAATTTAGTTCTTTGCACGATTTCATGTAATTGCTTAATGACGTGTCTCTGTGAAGGTGGTGAACTGTCCCAGACCTCCCAACCTGCCAACACTGCAGGGAAACCTATCGGTGGTAATGCTGTTGTAGATCTGTTGTATCTGCATAAAGCAAAAACCTTGATTCATCAAATTTTCACCTTTATCCAAACCGCTGGATCTGCTGTGTGAAAACAGACCTGAGCAAACAGGAGTGGATTCTTCTGACACACCCAGAAAAACCTGTCAGCTTTACAACTTCAAATACTTTCTGACTAAACGTCTTTCACTGCATTGAGGAATTCCAGCTTCTAGTTATGATGTGGTTGAGTTAAAGACGTCTCAGCTGCAGAATCAAACCTGTGCTCTGTTTCAGACCTTTAGCATGACGGCATTTTCTTATATTTTTGAGAAATTCAGTTTTTGTTATTTGTATTTTTGAATTTCTTCGGTTGAGCAGTTTCCGCACTGAACCCGAGCAAGTGGGTGACACATTGTTTCTCAGTCCTCTCTCCTTTGTCCATCTCCCTCTTGAATTCTCTGTTCTTAATACACACAGCCATCTGCTTCCGTCGCCGAGGAGCGGAGACTGACTGGTTTCTCCGCTCGTTCTCGGCGTCAGATCTTTTCGCCACAAAGACTCGAGCAGCCTCTCATTTGCGGCGCTCGGAGATCTGACCACACTGTCTCTTCTGCAGTGCCTTTTGCAGAGGGCAGGCAGGGGCGGAGGGGGACCTGTAGCTGCCGCCGCTCCGTCCCTGCTCTGCGCCACAACAAAGGAAATCTAAATGCTCTTTTATTTTATGTACAGTGCAGTAAAATCCTCCAGGGCCACTGTGGCCCATATAAAACTGAGAGCTGTCAGATTCTCAGAGAGAAGGCACGTGTCTGGATTGAGAGGGATGGTTTATTTATGTTGGCTATTCCAAGAGGCCTCTCATCCAGGCTTTAGCTATTCAGCACAGTTTTTATTTTCTCAGGTCAAACCTGTTTGTTCTGCTATCGGTTTTTCTTGTTAGTTTACTTGTAAACATGCTCGTAAAACATTAGTGAATGATGTAAAATCATGAGGCCACACACACGCGCACACGAAAAGGGCTGTGTAAGATGTTTCATGCAGGTGGTATTAAAAATACAACAAAGACAACAAGCAGGAAAACAAACAAAGAGAAGGTTTTGTATGAGTTTGAACCAGAATCGCCACAATAGCAACATTGTGGAAGAGACATAAGGCAAGAGAGTCTGATCCTGTCCACTTTTATTCTATTGTTTAACAGAGCAGAGAAACTTTTTATGGCAGAGTTCAAAGCACAGACCTTTAGCCCACACACACACACACACACACACACACACACACACACACACACACACACACACACACGTACAGACACACACGCACAGACACACAAAGTGCTCGGTGCTGCTCGATAACTACCTCCTCTCACAGCCAGGATCTTCACCTTGTGGTGCCCAGGAGGGGGTGGTGATGGGCCACACCAAACTGGGCCCAAGCAAAGGCCCCTGTGCTTGGATTAATTGGCTCAGTGTGCGTGCATGTGTGTGTGTGTGTAAGGCAGAGAATCCGTGTTCAGGTTGAGTTCAGCCAGTCTTTTGTGTGTGTGTGGTTGTGTCGTGGTGACTGCAGCAGGTTTGTGTGTTTTTGAATGAGCAGGTCAGAAAGAATCTGTCAGAGGAGGAATCTGAACTATGTGTGTGTGTGTGTGTGTGTCCGTGTGGACGTGTGCAGTTGTTAGGGTATATGAAGAGAGAATTTTCTTTTGCAATGCGTGTGTGTGTCTGTGTGTGTGTGAGAAAGGGCCGGGTGGGTAAGTGGGTGGTTGGGGGGAGTCTGGGTGTAAGCGGCCCTGTGTGCGAGCCAGCAGAAAGGTAGACGATTCAATAATTGCACGTTGAGGTCAGTTATGGATCTTCCCGGCATGTGTGGTTTATCTGGAAACCACAAGCAGCTCATAGCTGCCCATTGTGTGAGTGGTTTTAACCTTCCACTGCTATTGATTAGCCAGCATTGACTACTCTCCCGCCACCCTGTGTGTGTTTAAGTGTGCGCATGAGAATTTGTGGTTCCAATGTGAGCGTGGGCGGACTCTGTGTGTGTGAATGTGTGTGGTGACATGAAACATTGCGGTCATTGTGGAGGAATGTGAGAAATTGTGTGCATGTAAGGACACCTGCTTGTGTGTGTGTGTGTGTGTGTGTGTGTGTGTGTGTGTGTGTGTGTGTGTCTGTGTGTGTGTGTGTGTGTGTGTGTGCGTGTGTATGGATCAGATTCTAAAAGGGGCAGCGCTGTTGGTGAGTCCCGGTGCTAACGTGATTGCGAATGACAAAGCGTCCAGGCAGGTTTGTTAGCTCCATAATGGGGAATCAATAGACACAACACAGATGTCAATACAACATGCTTTATTGCGTTAAGCTGCCTCACCCCCACCGTGGGCTCCACACACACACACACACACACACACACACACACACACACACACACACACACACACACACACACACACACACTACCTGAGGATGTGTCAGCTCTGTTCTCGTTGTTTGAAACGTGAATTTAAAATATGTATGGGCCTAAACAGACACACTGTGAAACCAGTTTGTGGATACTGTGTGTACATACACACACCTGTAGTATGTATGTACGTACCTCACCTTCACATGTATGTGTTGTGTACAGTCAGCGACACCTTTTGTCTTTATGTGAGTTCATCTTTGCTGTTTTGTATTTTTTTCCCAGGATCCCCTGTGAAACATCACATTTCATGTTGTATATTTCTACTTGTGTGTTTGCAGTTATGTATTCACAACATTATTTTATTACAACTTCATATACTTGCAAGGGAATGAAATATTACTTCCAAATAAATTAAACATAAAAAGCCGAATAATTCCACTTCAGAGAAACTGCTGTCGTCACTTATTTTTCCTTTAATGTTTGAGAAAGTTTCAGACTCAATTTATTTCACAATTTTAGATTTCGAAGCACAAATGATGAAAAACGTTCATCAGCTGAAAAAAACATCACACACACATACTACACACTTCCATCATACGTGGACAAACCTTTGTCTGCAGCAGTGAACACACACACTAACGCACACGTGCACGCTGTTCGTCTTCGTTGCACATAGATGATAAAAATCGTTTCACACCATGACTCTACCTGCTGTGAAGACATGAAACAAAAATCTTCCCACGCGCTCGTGTTGGACCAAATATGGTCGTCTGAACTCTGCTTCCCCTCCGTACGTCGATCCATTCCAGCAGCTCAAACTGCCATTGTTACCGTAGAAACATTCATAGGCCATCAGACACACATATAGAGGGAGAGAATCAAGGTAAACACTGCCCCCCCCACACACACACACACACGCCCACACATCATTGGACAGGCATCTTGGTCTTGATGGTCACAGAGACCATTAAGGGCTAAATTGGCTGTACTCAGGCTATATTTGACTGCCCTGTGTGTCTCGCTGTCTTTGGGTATGTAATCGACAATCATATGTAAGTGTGTGTGTCACTGTGTGATTGTGGGTACGTGTCCAACATGTCTGTGCATGTAAACACAAGACGAGTACCTCCTGTGTACTTACCGGGTACTTATATCTTGTGTGTGTAGATAAATTGGTGTTTCCCTGATGGCTTGGCTCATTACTTGTGTGTGTGTGTGTGTGTGTGTGTACAGGCCAGTGTCCATTTTACGCCACCACTAAACAATGGATCCTGGACGCAGCAGGGGACCTTTTTTGGTTTAACACCAATGCACAGCTCTAATCGAATGCACTCAACGTGCGCTGCCCTTTGTCCGACAAGGTGTCCGTCAATAGGCTCGTTCCCCAGCACACACACACACACAAACACCATAAAGAACCCTGTGCCTATTCATTCGTCTCATATAGCTCACATTCCTCCCCCCCTCCCACCTCCATCTCTTATGATTCACTGCCTCGAACCCGGCGTGCCACCGGGCGGTTGTTTGGTCCGAGGACGGGAAGGTAGAGAGGAAAGGGAGTGAGAGGGCGAGGGTGAGAGAGAGCGGCCCGGAGGCTGTTTAACTAATTAGCGGCTGGTCTGAGGTCAGGGCTGCTGCTCACCTGCTAATTAAAGCAGAATAATTGGGTGTCACAGGAATCAGTGGTGTGTGTGTGTGTGTGTATGTGTGTCTGTGTGTGTCTGTGTGTGTTTGTGTGAGGTTGAACTTGTGACTTTAACTTTTTTTTTTGTTTCTTTCTCCCGACTTACATTGCCTTTGAATTAATTCTGAAATACTTTCAAAAAGTGAAGTGAAAGTTTCCCAAAGCAAAAGGCTTAGTGACAACATCACAGAATAAACCTGTAGGTTTCCAGGTAAATTGGTTTCTCGACCCGACGTAACCTCAGGATTAAGAATGGAGACTTCAAACTCACTAAGTTTCACAGTTATGACTAAAAAAAAAAAAGATAATCGTCTTATGCCGTTAATCCCAGATCCAGATCACCAGCAGTGTGTGATCTCTAGGTCTTTGGCCCCGGACCAGTGTGTCTCCACACACAGAGAAACTGTCCGACTCTAACAGGATAATACTCTATCAGCTTCTGAGAGGAAGAGAGTTCATCAGGACATCTTTCATCTTTCTTTGCATTCATTTCTTTCCATTCCAGAATTACAATCAGAAAGCTTTGCTTCATAGTTTTAAAGAAGGTTCTAATGTCTTCTCTCTGTGCGGAGCAGGTCACCCTGCGGTCTTCTGCAGCTCTGCGTGCTCGTCTTGTTTGCTAATGTCCATCACGCCTGCTGCTGGTGTGTGTCATATACAGAAGTGCTGCTCTTTTGTAAGAACCTGAAGGCAGTGATCTTGTTTCCCTTCTTGCATGAATAGAGCGAGCGGGGCTTAGGGTTCCTGTCCTCCTTCACAGGTCTCTGACATAATGAAGCCAGTGTGTGATCTCACACACAAAACATTTGTATGGAAGTGTGAGTGAGCGCGTCTTGATTCCAGCTTCTGCCATCTCAGGGCTGTAGGACCTCGTTTTTTTCGTTGAGATTAAAATGACAAAGCTGCGGATAACCAGCACAGTGTGTGTGTGTGTGTGTGTTTGTGTGTTTCCTGTGTCACTGTGCTCGAGTACACTTTACTCTCAGAGTGTTTGCATGTTTATGTGCACCGCTGTAATGTAATCTCGCTGCTTGCAGCGCCGCAGGGACGTTTTATGCTCACCAACATAGTTTGTATCGAATAAACCACACACGCAGAGCCAGCGCGTGTCCTTTGTGCGGCCTTTTTGCATGTCTGCAACTGTGTGTGTGTGTGAGTGTGTGTGTGTTCCCAGGCAATATGAATCCCCACAGCCAACAATGCGTTTCTTCCTGCCGCTGATACATTTAGCTAATAAAGTCGGATGACAGAAGTGGGGTTAGTCAGATTGGATTCCACCTCTTTTGTCTCCTTTCTCTCTCCGTCCTTCCCCTCGGCCGGTGGTCAGCTCTGTTTTGGGGGGAAGAGGGGAGATTTAGAACACCCCCCCCCCAATTTAATTTAGCGGACAGGAGTTATGGTAATGAACGTGGAGGGGAGAATATGGGGTGTGTGAGGAGAGGGGAGGACGGATAGGAAGGAAGAGTGGGGGTCCTTATTTACCTCAGGAACACCACGTCCTTCCTCCCTTTCCTCCCCCCTGACCCCCTCCCGCAATTCAGCCGGTCTTATTGAGGGACCTGCAGTGGTGACTGCTGAGGGTTTTCAGTGAAAGACATAATATCATGCAGAATGGGTCGGTGGGTGGATTGGGGTGGCGTGTGTTGGGGTGGGTGGGCTGTATGTATGCACGGAGACAGAAGTAAAGTGACAACAATAGAGAACGGAGAGAGAGAGGGGTGGGGGGGTGGACAGGCGCCTGGGTCCGGCCCTTTTTAATAAATCTGAGTGCTCCGGTTAGTGCTTCAATCTTCTATACTCAAGTAACCCCCTACCCACATTACACACAGACACACTTTCAAATACATACATGCACTTACTCTCATTGTCGCCCACATGTGCTGTCGCCAGACGACTAGCTCAAGGGCTTTCAGGAGGTGTTTTCAGACCGTACAGCTGCTGAGGGGAACAAACAAGAACAAAAGTGGGCGACACATCTCCACCTCCTCCTTCCTCGTCCTACAAAAATAAAGCCCAAATTTCCCGGAAACGGGGGCCACCATCTTGTCCTTTTTTTATTTTTTATGAAAGAGAGAGTGGGGGAAGTGTTGAATTGAACTCAAGCCTCAAGTATCGGTCTGAGCTGTCAATCATAACGTTTCGCTTCCGATTTTATATCTTAAAATGACGAATTAAAACAAACTTATCAGAAACATCAGCGAGATAAGAACGGCTGTCTGCTAACATGGAGGAGATGGGGGGTTTTGACGTATACTGCAGCCAGCCACCAGGGGGCAATCCAGACGATTTGGATTCTTCTTTGGGCTCCAGTTTGGATGTTTTTCTTGTTCAAACAAAAACACTAACACACTGGAAAACAAACCTCCGCTGGCTGTGCACCGAGTATTTCTGGCTCCATTTAGTTGTTTGAAGGTGTAATTTTCTTATTGGTCATAGATAACTGGCCCAACACAGATGGCGTGATGTCAGATAAACACATCTCCAGCAGCGGAGTGTGATAGCAGGAATCTTTCACCTGAAACATTAACGGTAAACATCAGGTGTCGCTCAGATGGAAAGAGCAAGAGGCTTTTTGCAGACCGACAATTTTGTGTCAATGTTAAACAATCACATGCAGTTGCCCCCCCCCCCTTTTAGAACAAATCTGCTCCGGTTCTTGAACCAGTTCCAGTCAGGATTCTCAGAACCTTTATTCTACTCAGGGAACCAGAACGATGGTCAATGAAACAGTAGAAGCAACATGGTGGATCTTTTTCATTGTTACTTTCTTCATCCTCAATTTTCAGCCTGTAATGTTTTGGTTTTTATTGGATGGATAGATGGTTGGTTGGTTGGTTGGTTGGTTGGTTGGTTTATTGGTTGGTTGGTTGGTTGGTTGGTTGGTTGGTTGGTTGGTTGGATAGATGGTTGGTTGGTTTCTCATCAGGCTCACGCAAAAACTCAATACCCAATTTCCATGAAACTTGGTGGAAGGATGAGACAAAGTGGTTCGTCATTATTCGGACACTTTCCTACTTGACAACCTGTATTTGTGATGTGAAAATCTGGTTTGTATTTTTTTTTTCAAAGAAGGGAGTTGAAGAGTCGCCTCCGTATTCTCTTCGTGATTTAAAGCGTCTTAGTCGGACTGTGAAGTTGTGACCCCTCCCTCCCCCCTCCTCCCTCCCAGACACACTCACTAGCAGTTTTGAACACACAATCTTCTTCACACTCTTATGGCTCCAATCTCTCCCACATACAGTACACACACATTTACTCCATCAGATAAAGGAGGAAAAAAAAAAAACTCCCTTTTCTTTCTCCTTTTTTTCCTCTTTCTCCTTATCACTGCCCCCCCCCTTTTCTTTTTTTATCCTCTTTTATTATCCTCTGCCTTTTTTCCTTCAACAGAGGAGTGCTCAGTCCAGAAATGAAATTAATCTGTTGTACTACACCCCTCCCTTCTTCCTCCCTCCTTCCTCCTCCTCCCGCATCTCAATCTCATTCTCCCTTTGCTCTGTGGGGAGGATTGGACTCGTCACTTTAACCTCTTCATATTGGATATGAATCTGTTAGCCCGCCTGCCCCTCTCTCTAACACTCCCCACCTCAATCCACATAGTTCATGCGCACACGGGGAAGTGCATGTACACAAATACAAGCGCACAAAGCCACTGTCACACTTATTTACACACTTGCATGAATCCACACACACAGACACTGTACTTCATTCCACACGGATATCTAAACAAATCTTTTGACAAATCCCAATACTCACACACACAAACACTCACACACACACACACACACACACACAGACACACACGTTGACATCTCTGACAAACTGTCCTCCAGCGAGTTTGTCCCACTGCTTCAATCAAAGCTATTGATATGAATCTGGGCTGTTTTCTCAGCAGCAGCAGCAGCGATATAGCAGCTGTACTTTTTAGCAGCTACACATTTTTCATCAGGGCCTGTGCCTGCAAACTAGCTGTTAACAGCTGCCCCCACCCCCCTCTTTGATTCCTGCCACTTCTACATTGAGACGGGCGATATTGCTGGATTTTAGCTTTGGCCTTGGCTGAACCACCCTGCCTTATTAGTGGGGATATGGAATGAATGAGAGAGGCTTCATACTTCATATGAAAAAGGGAGGCAGGGAGGTGCGGGGCAGGGGAGGGAGGCAGGCAGAAATGGGGGGGGGGGGGGTGTAGGGAGAGAAATG
The DNA here is from genome assembly GCF_024713975.1 of Paralichthys olivaceus. Taxonomy (NCBI): domain Eukaryota; kingdom Metazoa; phylum Chordata; class Actinopteri; order Pleuronectiformes; family Paralichthyidae; genus Paralichthys; species Paralichthys olivaceus. Next base: position 2,306,896 of record NC_091112.1, read on the forward strand.
TGGGGAGTGAGCGAGCTTCTCCTTAATGGTTTCCCCTAGGGGCGAGCTGGTGCAGCCACATACAGTCGCAGCAGTGAAATGGGACAGGTGAAGATCCTCTCCCTCCTCCTCCTCCTCTCTAAAGAGTGGTATGAATATGGTAAATCCGCTGTCCGCTTGGCGGCATGATTCTCTCCCAGAAAATGGCCCTGTGTCTGCGTCCCTCGGGGGTATAAGCTAAGGAGATTCTGCATTTAGGCCCAGCACTCACTCCCTTTCTGCTCTCTGGGGGTTTGAAAGGGCCCCAGCCTCCATGGCCCAATCCTCCCGTCTATCTCGCCGCCGCAGCAGCAGCGATAGCACACAACGCAGCAGCTCAGCTTAACCATGGTGGCTGGAGCTACACGGCTATCGCTATCTGGATGCGTGGCTTTCACACTCACACACACACACATGCTCACACACACACACACACACACACACAGAGCCTCTATTAATGTCAGTGTCTCGCTGACTGAGTGAGGTACATTTAGCTAGTGTTCGCCCGAGGCAGTGAGGGATCACCGATGACCATCGTCATGTTCTGTTACACACTCGCACACACACACACGGGCTTGTTTTGTGCTACCAGCTCTGCGGCGCCAGTTTGTCGGGGTCAGGGAACATGGTCGGATGGCAGCTCATTCAGACAGTGTGTCAGTCATCCATTACTGCAGAAGACAAAGCATTCGGCCTGTTTGCACCTGCATGGCCTCCGTAGTTCGAGCTGCGAAATACCGTCACAGTCGAACTCAGTGCGTCAGCTCAGCGGTGACATTATTCTGCGTGATGTGAAGTCAACATTCAAGCTGTATAATTATATTAACCACAATCCTTTGCTCATTACATCATGATTTCTCCATTAAAGTGATAGATTTCATCCTGCTACTTGGCAGGTAATTAAGTTTTTCAAGCAATATACGGCCTCTGTGTAAATCTCAATAATCTTGGCTTGTAAAATTAAACATTTATTAGGGTCAGGCCGGAGAAGTGGTAGAAATTTGGTGTCTTGCCCAAGGACACGTGACCCAGGGAAGGAATCGATCCTGTGAACTCTCAGATGAGGGACAGAGGTGCCAGGAAACGTAACATGAGGCAAAAGCTGCTGTTAAACAGTGTGAATCTTATTCATCTTCGGGGTTTGTGGGAGTTTTATGACCTTTTGAAACTCAGGATCACAGAGTTGAGCTTGTGTTCATCACACCAGTGTGAACATTTGCATTTAGACATGATGAAATATTGATGCAAATGTGCTCAGTGTGTTCATTCATGTGACCTGAGTGTGTTTTCAGATGAAATGTGCTAAAGTGTGTGGACGTGTGTTTGTCATTGTGTGTGTGTGTGTGTGTGTGTGTGTGTGTGTGTCCGAATGTTTTTGTTCTTCAGCTGTGGCACATGTGAGCCTAAGTGTGTTTGCATAGTGCATCTGCCCGTGTGTGTGTGTCCATGCACATGTGTGTTTATGTGTTCACTTCCCAGCCCCCCACTCTCTTCCTCCTGGTGGTGTCGGGGGGGGGGGGGGGCAGCAGGGGTCCGAGCGCCCCGTGTCATCCTGAGCCCCCTCCTCACATCCTTTGTCTGCTCGTCAGTTAGGGAGCAGTCTGCGCAGGACCTGGGGATGCGTGGGGGGGGTGTTGACCTTTACCCTTAACCCCCTAACCTTACACCTCCCCTCTCCGTTGCTGCGGCGATTCATATGCAAGCGACCCGTCACCCGCCTATTCTTCTCTTTCATCTGTCCACGCCTGGCCAGGCTGTTGTGTCACGTCTCAAGTTCAAGTCCCGGGACGGAGCACGGCGTCCGGGGCCAGGCCAGGGCCACGGCAGACCAGACCCGGCAGCCAGCAGGGCTCGCGGGGGGAGGGGGGGGGTTGGGGTGAGGAAACCAGTGTTTGGCTGCTCATTTTTTATTGGGGGTCAGCGAGAGATGGTCGGACGGTGTTGTGGGGATGGGCCAGGGTCACACACCGGGGTCAACCTCACTCTGACAAACATGTCTGTTACGGGGGGTTTTCATTTTCTATTAATCCTGGAAATGTTTTTATCCAGAGAACTTGAATTCAAGTTGTTTAAATTTATTTTTATTTTTTATAGTTACGTATTTCAAGATGTTATTAATGCAGAATAAACATAATAATGATAATGTCAAAGAATGTTTTTACAATCTCCTTTTCTAATTTTTATTTGAATATTAAATAAAAAATGTTAAGACTTAATATATATAAAAATTACCCCCCCCCCCTTACTTATCATTGCTTTTCATTGTATAGTTCCTGTTTCATTTACTTTTAATTTCTCTCTGTGAGGCTGGAGAGCGGATCGTTAAAACCAGCGCAGCGTTTTTCCCCTTTAAAAATCTTAAATGGCTCGGTTTGTGTTCGAGAGGCTCCATTGTAGCCTTCACCGCGGGGCCTGCTGTGGGGGGTTGCCGCTGGGGTCTCGGGGTCAGGGTCAAGGTGGGTGGGGCCTGGGTCATCCAGCCAGACGGACGCACAGACGGTGGACTTGACATTGAGTGGATGAGTGGATTAACAGGATTGGGAGGCTCCTGGTGTCTTAAGTGTATTGTCAGTGAGAAAAGCTGGAAAGTGATGGGGGTTTTTTTTTTTGGCGCGGAAGTGTTGGTTTGTGTTGGGCAGAGGATTTAAATGTGTGTGTGTGTTTTGAAGGATTTTTATGGATGTCGGCTGTAAGGATTCTAATGTCTCTTATCCAGTAAATGTTTGAATTTACCGTTTTCACATTTTGTTGTAAAATCAGCCGACGTGTCTCCAATTAAAGCTTAATTCCAGGAAAGCACCTTGGCTTTGATACTAAAGCTGATTTCAGACCTGCACTGACGTCTGAACTCCGCCGGCCGCTGAGTGAAACGTCCAGAAAATGTCCAAATGAGTCCGTGTGAGAACACAGCAGGGAAATGTCCGGCTAACTCACAGAGGGGGACAAGTGGACCCAAACCTCGTGAGCAAAATGGCACCAGATCCTCTCACCGTTCTCTCCAGATTCACTCACACACAGAATATAATGATGCGTGACTCATTCGAGCGCATCACTTCAGTTCACCATCATCTCTGCAGACCTGCTACTGTTTGTACTCATTCATCTTCGTAACGAGGGGTTGAGGCACCTTCCGATAATATCCCTCTCTCTGTAACTGTTGACGGAGCTCTGACGTTCTCAGTCACCAGATGAAGAGTTGCTCCTCTGTTTTTCTGCGTTAATGCAGCGTCACCGTCGTCAAAATGAACCATTCAAAGTTCTTAAGACTGAAAACTACACTCTGGTTCAGTATTTTTGCCCAACGACACTTTGGCATGCAGTCTGGAGGAGCTGGGGATCGAACCATTGACCTTCTGGTTACCATTTTGAACCATTTTATATCTTTTACTCCTGCGTTCCAGATTTTTTTAAAATCATAATTTGCTGTGTCTGCTCAGTTTTAGTATTCGTGCACAGAACATGACAGGATGATAATTGTTATAATCGTGTTCCTGTGTGGAAGCATCTCTTTTCTGTTTGTTTGGCACCTCACTTAATAATTTTTTATTTTTTTTTACACCCAGCTGTACTTCCACACAGCGTCCTTCCATTTGTGATGAATAAATGCGCTGAATGAACCATCTACGAACAATAACCAAGCTTTCATTAAACTGAGAGATAACGCCATTGTCCCAGCGCAGCTCTGTCAGGAAGCCGAGGACAAGCTGCCACTAACAAACACCCACTCAGTGTGCCATAATAATAAAAAAATATCTCAGCACTTACGCCGCACAATCCACACGCATTATCCTTAGAAAACATACAAATATGTTGTTTTTCGGTTTTGTTTATATCTCGTGGAAAAGTAACATTCCTTGAGGAGATGCAGAGACTCACAAAGTTCAAGGATACATTAAGTGGGAAGCCAATTTTTCCAGGCATCTGACATTTAACCCGCTGCTTGTGTTTGTGGCATTCTTCCTGATAATGGGTTGTGAGTCTGTTTTGAAAGCATCCCGGTTGACAGTCGATTGAGCTGGCCTGAAGGTTATGCAGCAAATGGAGAATGACTTGACTTCTAAGAGCCGGGAGTTGGCCGGCCGGTAATGGTTGTTGTGAGATGTATGTAGTCACGGCACTGACAAAGTGTTGCTCTGTACAAAATGACTTTCAACAGACAAATAAGTGATGTTTATTATAACAGCATTGTGTGTGTGTGTGTCTCTTTGTGGCCTCTCTCTCTGTGGTCCACAGACTCAGAAGCTGTTTAAATTGATATTTTAAGTTGGAAGTTTAACGTCAACACGAGTGGGCGTCTTTAACTTTGATGGTTTTCGAGCTAAAACAGATATTTAGATGATGAGACAAACGAAATGAGACGGTTCAGAGGTCGGAGGAAACGGAATAAAATATTCTAATTCAATATATTGATGAATACAAATGTTGATTCTACACATATTTGTTATCATGTGTGTGTGTGGCCTTGACCACTACACAACACTGTGATGTAATGATGTCGGTGCACAAAATTCACCGTTACACAAACTCTAAAAGTGCAGGCGATTATTTTTCCATCTACTTGGTTACATGAAAGAACAACACAAGAGAAATGTCTTAAAATAATTCTACACACGTAGTAAAAATATTTCTGACCGTCTGAAGAAAAAAGGCAAAAGCAGCTGTTTGTCCCAGTTTCTTACTAATTCACAAAGTCTCATAAAGTTCCTCCATCACTGAAGTTTCTTCCTCGTGTCTTAACGTCTCGCTTGCTCTTTGCCGGTGGCGTTTGTTTTCTGTACGCGTCTGATGTGGAGAATGATTGAGCCTTCAGACCCTTTGTTTGCATATTGTCCAGCATTAAAATGAGATATCTGAAAAATCCCCTGATGCAAAATGACCTATCTTGTAGTGACAAGTGTCCAGAGGCTGTCACACATGTTCTGTATTTCTCTGTGATTTAAATTTTTGAAAACTCAGTCAATAGTCACAAGAGGTGGAAGGTGTATTATTTGGCAGATCCTATTTTTCTCCGCAGTTCTGGTAAATATTTGAAGTCAGGTATGATTTGTTTTCAGCTGTATCTCTGAGCCGTTTGGGTTTTTATCTTAATCTTTTTGTGGATCCGACGCCGCGCAGGAGTGTATGTGTCCGATCGCTGCTGTGATTACAGGTCACAGTTATTTTGGACGCACGTACGTCGTAACGTGCAGCAGGCGAACGGTTTGAACGGATCTGGGGGATTTGGAAATTTTGGAAAAATTGCGCTGCTGTCCAGGGGAATCTGTGCTACTGATCATTTTTCCTGCGGTTTGCTTGAATTGAGAGTTTGTTGTTTATGTAGTAAGTGAGATATGATCCATGAAAGTTAACACCTGGTATTACAATTTCAGAAAGAAAAAAAAAAAAACGCAAAGAAAAAATCCGACCCTGAAAATTGTGGTTTTTGCCGAGAACAGTTTTTCCACACGACAACGATGAAACGCAGTGACAGAAGCACACAACCTGTCATCGATGGCAATTGCCACTTTCCTCTTCTGAGTGGTGAAATCACTATGTTCCCACTTGACACATTTCTTTCTTTACCACTGTGATTTTTACCTTCATGTTGATAAAATTACCAGAATGAATATTATTGTTTTCCTCAGTATTTTTAAATGAAAAATACCTCTTTGTTGAAATATGAGTCCATAATTGCAGGATATTTAAAAAAAAAAGAAAAAGAAACGGGGGGATGTGTTTTTTCACTCAACGTCAGCCGGCGTCAGATGTAGTGGTCACCAGTGGTTCCTCTCCAGCTTAATAAAACAGGAAAAATCCAGTAGAGCTCTGCTGCAGCCGCAGTTGAAGGTAAGACGGCGTGAAACGTCTCGCTGCTGTTACAGCCACAATTTGTGAAACAGATAAAAAAATATTTTCAGGCAGTTGAACAAAATAACGATCAAATTCTGTCTGTCAGGACTTTTTTCTCAGACTAATGTTTTAATAGGACGTAAAGAAAAATTCTGCAAATATTGGCATTCTCTGAAATCCCACCACACACCCCCTCCTCTCGCTCTGCCTCCCCCCCCCTCCCTCCCTCACACACTCCCAGAGATTAGTTAACAAGGTTGGTCCTGTATACGCTTGGAGATGGCAGATGACCCAAACACACACACACACACACACACACACACACATATCCTCTCCACCTGCTTCCTGACTTTTCTCTCTCAACTATCCTTCCCCCAGGAAAGAAAATGAGGGAGAGAAAAATGTGGAGAGAGAGAGAGAAAGGTGCTGGGTTGGTTTGGTGAAAGGACAGAGAGATAGAGCATCGGTCAGAGAAGAAAAGAGAGAGAGAGAGAGAGGATGGGATCATAGAAATAGAGCGAGAGAGAGAGAGAGAGAGAGGGGAGGTGAAGATGAGTACTAAGGGAGTGGGAGAGGGCGGGTGGGCGACAGACAGACAGACAGACAGCGAGGCATTAAAATTCATGGCCTTTTTTATTTTCCGTGCTGAAAATCAATACTGTCTACTATGGATGAGGTGAGATGTGGACAACAGCGGTTGCCGGCCAAAGCAGGGGGGAGGGAGGAGGGGAGGGGAGGGAGGAGGGGGGAACAGAGAGAGGGAGAGAGAGAGAGAGAAAGGGGGGTGTCGTCAATATTAGCAGTGACACAGCCACTGCAGGCCAAGGTAGTGTTAGAGAGGAGAGAGAGACACCGGGGGGATGGGCAGTGTGTGTTTTTATATATGTGTGTGTGTGTGTGTGTGTGTGTGTGTGTGTGTGTGCATGGAGGAGAGGGGGGGGGGGTTAGGGTAAGGTTCATTACGTCTGACCAGCAGAGCTTTCGGCCAACGTAGCAGCAGCAGGCCTTTTGTCCGAGGGTCCAGACACACACACACACACACAGATGGACGGACTGATGGATATTACCCCTCTCTCCCATTGTAATTTACAACCCCCTCAGAAGCTCCATCATTTAGACGATGGTGTGTTTGACTAATGTCTGGCAGATGTTCTAACGCTACACGCCAACTATTGTCGCAGGGCCAGGGTCAGTCCTCCGCTTTAATTCGGGAAATGGAGATTCTTCTGCACTCAAAAACCATAAATCCACGGCCGTGAAAAGGCTCATCCCTTCCAGGCTCCGCGGTTATTACATTAGTTTCATTTTACACTTTAACTGCATGCAGAGGCCACAGAGCCGGCACTGTGCACGTCCACCCTCCGAACAATGAGGAGGCCATGCTTTTACTCAATTTACAGAAAAGCAGGCGGTTTAAAATTTGAGAAATGCGTTGCGCTGTGGAGCCCTGCGGATAATTCTTCAGTTTGAATTCTTTCTTTCTTTTTTTTTTATGTTCCAAAGTATGTTTGATAATGTTTGTGCAGCGGCTGAGCTCCAGAGAGACGGTAAACACCACAGAGATGATCCTGAAGGGCATTATGTTTTTACACACTGTTTACTGAGGTGTGCATATACTGTGGAGTGGAGCTTCAAGAGCAGGAAATCAACACAAACCACAGAGATCATCGTCTGACTTTATAGAACAATCTCTACCACTGCTGCTGCTGCTCGCTAATAAAAGCCGAGTATTCAAAGGGAGGATGCAGCATTTTTTTAAAAAACAACCTTTGTCTTGTTTCAGTAATTTTGATAATGGGTCATAAGAAGTCTTGAGCTGCGACAACATGTCAGTGCAGCGAGTTTAAAAACTTCAGGACGCTCGTTGTTTTGCAGGAGCTGTGTTTCTCTGCTTCTTCGTCGTGAGCTTGACCCGTAGTCGAAACGGTCCCAATTATTATCCAGAGACCAAAAAGCTCTGAATCAGGTGATAGACGAGGTCCAGTTCAGCCGCCACCAAGCAAGATCAACTGATATCCACTCACTTTGAGCTCCTGTGTTGGTCTCCTCCAGCTCCTCTTCAGCAGCCAACGCTCCGTTACGTTAATTTACTGTCACTCTCAGATTTCTTATGATACCGTGGCACCTTTGAACCTCATTTTGTTAAACACCTTTTAATATTTATAACTGATCGTGTCAGTTTTATAATATGTAAAAGTCCAAAGTCAGTTTCGCCCTCCGATCAGCCGTTGTCAGACACGGCTTCTCGTTATCTCCGCCATCGTGTCGCGGTGCTGTTTGGTGGTTGCTTTGTTTGGATTCATTGGCATTAAACTTGGTGGAGGGATGTGCTCGAAGTCAGGGAAGAAGCAAATCAAGTTTGGGGCTGATCTAAATCAGAGGGCTGAGCAAGGAATGTTTTTTTACTTTCTTGAAATTGAGATATTTGGGCGTTTTTCTACATTTCTGTTGGTTTCACAGAGAAGGAACTCGCATCAGGTGTCTGTGATTGTGTGACTGTTTGGCCTTGGTGGAGGTATGAGCTTTGTTAATCTTCCAATAAGATGCTTAAGCAGGATCTTTATTCTTTGTGGAGGAATCGGTGCGGTACTGTATTTTGAACACTCAGTTCAGTTTGGATACGCCGCATATTTTCTGACAGTGCAGCATCTCGCACGTCAAGATAAAACTCTGCCTCCGATCAGGCTCGGGCGCTGACAGGAAGACAGAAAGGCGCTCACCAAAGAGTCCACAGTCTGACGTCGGGTAGATGCTGATGTGACAGCCGCTGCTATTACTGAACAAACTTCCAACTAAAAACGCCAAAATCAGAGTTGGGAAAACATCTGTAGTGACGTGTCGCTGTGGAGTGCGACGGTAAAATCCCACCACTGGTGCGCGCAGATGTTTATGTATGAAGTTTAACATCGCGTCGGGATAATTCAGCGCCCGTCCCAGTCGGTTTTGAACTTCCTGCATGTTGTCACACGTCAAACCATCCCACGGCTCGCTGTCTCTTTCGCCTCCACACGCCAGACTCAGTTTCTGGAGACCCAGGGCTATGGTGGTTACTATGGGGATATGGGGAGAGAGGGAGTCGGAGCGAGTGAGGTAGAGAGAGGCAGGCCGTGGTTTTGAGGTGTAAAGCATCATAAATAATGGAGGCTGCACCTCACATTGAAATGCAAAGGCTGGTGCTCGGGCCTGAGCAGGGGTAATGCTGGCTTTTTGAAATTTATTTTTCATAAGCGTGATCCCCCCCCACCTCCCCAACACACACACACACACACACACACACACACACACACACATGCACACACACATGGTCCTTATAACCAATGCAACTCTAAACACCCCCTCCCCCCCACCCCCGTATAGAAAACATACTTTTCACATACGTTTGCATCCCGAATTCTATCATGTCCGCCAAACTGGATTGTATTTTATTGAATTCAGTCATTCATCAATCAAACGTCAGAGGCAATTTCAAAGTGAGGCTAGTTACCGAAGCATCCTCATATCAATATATCAGAATACTCCATCTCTTCCCTCTGGGGAATGAAAATGTGATGCGGTAACAACATATCTGCATATCATTCACGTGGGACTCATATTAAAAAGCTGCGCTCCTTATTTCAAAGTCTTTTGAAGTTTTGCAATTCATTTCGGTTTCTGACTTTAAGATTTTCACACCTTTGATCGCGCTTCACCTCTGTTTTTGAATGTGCATTCGTGTGTGTGTGTGTGTGTGTGTGTGTGTGTGTGTGTGTGTGTGTGTGTGTGTGTGTGTGTGTGTGTGTGTGTGTGTGTGTGTGTGTGTGTGTGCGAGCTTTGTGTGTCCACAGTAACATGCCAACGTCAGCTGAAGCAAAAGGAGCCGGACATTCAGCCAGAATGTGGATGAGACTCCTAACTGTGTGTGACTGACTCCTATGTAGCGTGTGTGTGTGTGTGTGTGTGTGTGTGTGTGTGTGTGTGTGTGTGTGTGTGTGTGTGTGTGTGTGTGTGTGTGTGCGTGTGCGTGTGCGTGTGCAGAAAAGAGCAATATGGCCGCCACAGTGTTTTTTTCTTCACTGCGACCTCAGAGACATGTCGTTGTCAGTTTCCATCATGTTTGTAGATTATTGGAGCAGGAAGATTCAAGTTTACACGGATGCATCACACATGACTGATGAGTTCTTTGACTGTGACACGTTTTAAAACTTAAATCGACGGAGGGTTCGACATCTCCGACGCTGGCTGCGGACATGCTAATGTGCTAATGGCCACGTTCGTATTTCTCATCACAGATATTCCAGCGAGCGCCGCCTGCGTCGTCTTCTGAAAAGTTTAACACACGTTTTCGTCTTACGTTAGAATCTTCTTCTTCTTCTTCTTCTTCTTCTTCTTCTTCTTCTTCTTCTTCTTCAGATTTCAGTTGCATTAGTGCCACACACTGATCTGGGTGTTAATCACTTTCTCTCTCTCTCTCTCTCTCTCTCTCTCTCTTTCTCGTCCAGTCAAACATCTTAAATCGATGCCAACTCCTCTTTTTCTCCTTCACCTTCTCACCTCCCTACAATGCTTCTGTTCCTTCCATCTCCTGAAAATATTTTATCATTTGCTACCTTTAAAACACGACTTTACAAATGGCACAAAAAAAACTCTTTTGTGGCGTTCAAACGTTTTTTAATCTAAACAAACAAAGCTTCAAGTCACGGGATTAACTTAATTTAGAAAACTTGAAAAACACGAGAGCAAGTGAACGTTCGCAGGCAACGTTAGTTTACAGATATTTCAATGAATCAGTTAAAGCAGCGACAGAAATCTATCGTATAATGAAGATACGTGTTATTTTGTTGAGAGAGAATAAGTCGGGTGAAGGTCTGAAACAACAGGTCCTTAAAAACTATCATTTCAACCCCATCGTTACCCACCCCCACACACACACACACACACACAACCCGCTCGCTGCACAAAAACTCCGACCACCCGTCTCTGTCTTGTCTCTCCACACCATCTAAGTTAAGAAGCTTTCAGGGAGGTGTAGGACTATTCTGTATAATCAACATGGCAATCAGCACCACTCTCCCCTGACACACACACACACACACACACACACACACACACACTCACACTCACACACTCAGATGGTCGAGGCTAGCTGGCGTCAGGCCAGAGCATCAATAAAGCCGGTGTGAGTTTGAGAGCCATTTAAGGGCCATTTCGCCCCAGACCTACAATCCTCCATACTGCTCACTACAGCACCTTGGTGACCATCAGACTGACCCTGTGGAAGAAGAGATAGAGGGAGAGAGGTGAAGATGGAGCGAAGGCAGAGGCCGGAGGGAAGAGAGTCACAAATTGAGGTGGAGAAATTGTGAATAAAAGTGGAAGAGTGGGGGGAAAAAAAGAAGAGATTATAGAGGAGAGAGAGAGAATTAGAAAATAAAGTGAGTTCGGCAGAGTGTTGACGAGGGACGTGCGGAGACAAAGACATTTCTACTCGTGAAGGGTTCGTGAACAAGCATGAAGATGCAAACGTTTCCATGTTTTGTTTCGATCTGAAAGGTTTAACTGGAAGAACACAAACATCTCAGGACAGCACAGAGGAGCCACGCACACGTGGAAGACTAACGCACGACACAGATTCCAGAGCTTTCGGGGATAAATGGCTGCTGCAGGTGCGGATGTGCTGTAAATAAAAACACCGTCTGACCCGGACGATCTCGTGCCGCGTTCTTCATATGTGAAAGATTAACTCTAGAAATGTCAGGACCCAATTTTCTTGAGCATTTCCCAGTGTTCATGTCTGAAAACAGAACCTGCGAAATTGGCGAAAATGTCAAAAACATCTAATCTGGCAACATTAAAGAAAGTGATCCAACAAAATCCTTTGTCCAAGTTCGGCAACGACTTTGATAAGTTCTAACTTAACAAGTGTCGCATCGTTTCAACACGTTTCGTGGAGATTCACTCAGTAGGTTTTACAATATTTAAAAAAAAAAAGTGATATCGACAGAAGTTTTCTTTCCAGTCGACGTTTATTTTACTTTTTCATTTCGTTCCCTTCATCTCATTTCTACGGCGACACAGTGAGAGACAAGTGTATGTGTGTGTGTGTGTGTGTGTGTGATCCAGATGTGGTTTCCTGTCATCCTCACATATAACATGCACAAAACAATATTAACACAACACACAGCCCTGGACGTGGTTTCCAGTCACCAGGGAGCGTCTGAGAATGATGTTACCCACATACAATCAAACACCTGTCCTTGCTCCATCCCTCTGCTCATCCATCTCTTTCTTTCCCTTCATCTCCTCCCCCTCCAGCACCCCGTCATCCCTTTCTCCTCCTCATCCTCCTCGTCTTCTTTCCTCCCTCCTCGAATCCGTCCACGTATCGATCTCCTCGCTCGCTCCTCCTCAAGTGCATTAAATGCTAAGTCATCAAATACCCACCACTCATTTTCATTAACACTTTTACTATCACCAGTTAAATTCATCGACCTCGTCCTTCGTGCTCAGATTTCTCCCCAGTCACCCCTTCTTCTTCTTCTTCTTCTTCTTCTTCTTCTTCTTCATCGCTGCAGCTCCCTCCTCCCTCATCTTGCTTTAATTCATTTTCTCCCTCTGTCCTCTCGTAATACTCCGTCTCCACGCTCACTCCTTCATCTGCCGAGTCTTTTCTCTCAGAGCCCCGGCCGTCTCGTCTGTCTCCAACTATCCCTCTTTCCCCTGCCCTACATCCCTCTCTCCCTTCCTTCCTCCCTCTCTATTGATCCAGCCATAGTTTTCTGTCTTCCCTGTGCTGGCTGGCTGGCTTTAATCAATAGAGATAATTGTCTGCTTTCTCTTCATGCCAAACACGCTGTGTTTTTTCTCAATGAGTCCAGGTCTTTCCCCTACGCAGCCCACCCCCCCCCCCACCCCCAGCCCCACCCCTCCCTCCACACGGGAATCCCTCCATTAATGACGGGAGATAACCTGCTTTCCTTACCGATTTTTTTTTTAAACCCCCCCTCTTCCTCCCCCAATCCCCCTCCCTCCTCCCCCCAGTCTCGTTCCCTTGTTCATCGATTACCGTGAGATATCGCCCTGCATGCCCCCGTCAACAAATGTAAACACACCGCGGCCACGTGTCTCGCCTGTGAGTACAAACACACGTCGATGTACAAATATTCAGATTTACAAATGTACACTGAGTCGGACCGGCGCTCGGGTCAGGCGGCCTCCGGAGGATCCAGATGTGAAGTCACAACCACAAACATTATGATGTGAGAATATCTGAGTGTTCACACATGTCGATATGAAGCAGTGCTGCTGGTAGAATTCTGTGGTTTTTAGCTGATGACAGTGGCGTGGGTGTGAATGGTTGTTTGTCTCGGTATCTTGACCCCGCACTGGTGTACGCCACCTCTCGACCAGAGTCCGGTGGGAATCGGCTCCTGCTCCTCCTGCAACCATCACAACAGATAACAAAGCAGATAACTGATGGATGAACAGAGGCTGAAATAAACCCTCTCATTTCAGTGTAATGCTGTGCACAACTTTTCATTACCTGATAAAATAAGTAAATAGAAATTTGTACCTCATATAACATACGATGACTCTATAACAGCCAATGAGCAGCTCCCTCCTCGTGTAGGTTCTCGACACGACACTTCACCGAGAGGAAAAAATGTGAAGCAACTAATCAAAAATCAGTTTTTGCTGAATTACACAACTAAGTCATGAAACCCAGATGGGTCTAGACAGCACGCACGTAAAGATTACATTTGATCAGACTGTTTAATTTTTCTGCTTTTTACAAGTTTATTCAGTTCTTCAAAAAAAGCTAAAACTACTGCAACGGTCTGGAATAAATTCTGCATGAAGGTGATAATGTTTAGTTTTTATTGAAGCTGCTTTTGAGAGAACTCTCTGGTCACTCTGCAGGATGTGGTTTGTTCTGTATGATAATAAACTTCACATAAAGACAGTTTGTGATAAAACAGTAAAAAAAAAAAGGTCCAATGAAATCAAATTTAAGTTTAAATTAAACAGGATAAAAACTGTGTTTCATATGTTCTCAGATTGTATTGATGATGTGCGTTGATTCATTTAACACAAAAACAAACACACTTGTAATTCCCTTGGTTCTTCTCCTTTGTCTCTCACGTTAAACTCTTTTCAGGAAGAGTCGCGCCACATTTTGCCGACTGGATGTTAAAACCCAGGCGCTGCTGTTTGACAGCACGCAGGTTTTTTTTCTTCTTCTTCCCACTCCCCTGCTCGTGTGGACACATCCATTCACCACACGTGCACATGTAGGGAAACATCTGAAACGTACACAATGCAGCCGCTCACTAACAGCATGTGGTCCTGGCATCCACACAATTAGACGCTATAGGAGGCTATGGCAAGGCCACGCTGTAATTACACAGCTCTATATGAAGCTGAGTGGGGTGGAGACGAGGGGAAGCAAAGGGTAGCACTGTGCACTGTGCTGCATTGTGACCCTTTCTGCCGCATTGAAAAAAACCTGGCTCACAATCAATAGTGTTTCATCGGAGTGAATAGAGAGGTGGGAACACCGAGGTGTGCGTTTACTGTAGAAATTAGAGGCTCCAGGTATGCAAGGTCACACGGTTAATAAAGCGATGATCAGATGTACACACAATCAACCGGGGGGGGGGGGGGGGGGGTTGAGACGGACAGTTTGCGTCACACGTGTTCGAGCCCCCCGGAACACGCATAGGACAACAAAGTGGGATGTTTAAAGCAGGAAGAAAAGAGTGTGTAGGTCGTAACCAAGGTGACATGTAACCAGATTCAAACCACAACTACAATAAAAAAACCAAGATATTATAATATAAACACAGAATTTCCTGTGGCGGTCGTCGGAACGTGATCAAAGTTTATCACCACGGAGACGGAGAAGCCACACACACCTTTTCTTATCTGGCGGCGGCTCCTCCTCGCTCTGCTCTGTAACTTTACTCGACAATGAGAGAGCGACTCTAACCACAGCATTTCGGCCATTTTGAGCTTGTTGTGAGGCGCGTGTTTGTGCGTGCGTGCGTGCGCGTGTGTGTTTGTATGTGTGCGTGGTGTCCGTGTGTTAAAGTGTGCTGGTGCAGAGAGAATGGACCCTTATCCAATTTGTACTGGTCAGTAGTGTGAAATGGCGGTAGGTCAGTCAGCCAGGCAGCGTGTGTGTGTGTGTGTGCGTGTTTGTGTGTGTGTGTGAGAGAGAGAGAGAGAGAGAGAGTGAGACAGAGAGTGGTCTTAGTTGCACACAACACTGTGATGGTCCAGCATGCTTTCATCTGCAGTGAATAAAGAGCACACACACACACACACACACACACACACACACACACACAGACACACACACACACATACACACACACAGAAAAACAGATATGATTACAGTACAGACAATAAAGACACATCGTATAGGGCATAATATTATAGTGAAAATCATAATGGCATCATGCTGGCATCCCTGTTGTGTCTAAATGCACACACACACACACACACACACACACACACACACACACACACACACACACACACACACACACACACACATATTCCACCCATAAAAAAAATAGACTTTTCCATTAAATTGGTTGTTATTATATAGTCTACCCCCTATGGATCTGATCCATACACACACCTATTCTCTCTATGGTTGTTACAATTATCTCTGCTCTGGAAGGCCGTAATTGGCTTGTGTGCATCTGTGTGCGTCTGTGTGTATGTGTGTGTGTGTGTAACGGACGACTGCTACCTTAACCTCTCTGATGTGATTATTTTCTTTGTCTTATATCTGTATTCTGTCTTTCAGGTGTTAAAACAATAGATGAAACATCTTAAATGGAACCTTATATAACTGCCTTTCTTTTTGTTTTTTTTTTACAGTGAAATAGTTCTTACCCAAAAAATGTTTTATTTAAAAAAGAATCAGCTGCATGAAACAACCTTGAATATCGAGCTTTCAACATCGATTTGGGTTTTTTTTTGTTTTGTTTACCAAAGACGCCCGACTGACACTTTTCACGTCCATTTACACATCGAGAAATAATCCCTCAAAAATAAAACAAAGTGGGGCACAACATTTCAGAGGAACATTTCTAAATCAGCCTGGAGATGGAGCTTCTGGTCAAACAGCAGGGCAGCAGGTGATTTGCAGCGTCTGTAAAAAGGTTACCCAGTGCACATATGAAAAATAAAAAAACACACACGCACGCTCGCTTGATGACGCACTGTGGCTTAGCAGCACCGCGGCCATTGTCTACATCTGTAATTTTGTGTGTTTCTGTATGTGTGTGTGTGTCTGTGTGTCATTTGGTGAGTGAACATAAGTGGGTCTGGGGCGGTCTGTTGATGGAAGGAGTGTAAAAATACAGCGATAACAGCCACTCTGGAGCCAAACCGTTGAAGGAGGAGGGGAGGGGGTCAGAGCACGGTGGCCTTGAGCACCCATTCTTCCCTCCAGCCGTCCATTCGTCCATCGCTCCCTCTCTTGCTCCCTTCTCTCTCTCTCTCTCTCCCTCCATGGCTGGCTTCGCCCATTCGTTCAACCCACCTCAACAAAATGGAGTTTGTTAAGTGGAAGGCGGCAGCGGCGGCGGACGGGAGGTTACACATTCAGCCGAGCGACCAGAAAGTTGCTCGGCTCGACTCTCAGATCGTCAGTTGTCGTCAAACGCATCTTGAATCGTCCTCCGTCGGTCAGAAGAGGCCGTTTCATCCTCGTACGTCACGAAATCAAAGATAACTCAGATAATCAATCTCCTGCAGCCTTGTGACACTTCGGTGAAACAACGTCCTCGTGCTTTGGATTCAACCACGATCCTGCGTCGCTTTGCACAAAAATACCATCCAGAGATTTAAAGTGTGAATAGTTCATCACATTCAACATGTCATTTGAATTTCATCAAACTTTTTATTTTACCAGCCTCTTTGTTTTATGAGGCCTCCGTCACTACCTTGTACATTTCAAGTCTGGTCGCGGACCTTTTCCATTTTCTCACCTGTCATCACTCTAAGTAGAGAAACTACAGCTCATTCCTCAGTCGCCTCATGAAACCACATTTAAGTTTTTATTTATATCAAACCACAAACTTTAAAATCAGATTTATTATTTGATTAAGAATTATTCCCTGAGAAAATCAGTGAAAATGTGATATTAATAATATTCATATTTGTTTGACAGTTTTCGATTTCATTGACTGGTTGAAAAATCAAGATAAGATTAAATATCAGAAGTTAAGATGAGTTAATGAAACTGTACGATTCTGTTGCAGCAGTAATAAATAAGTAAACATGTAATATAAATAGGAAAGATGAAAATGTAAATAGAATATAAATTAAATGTACGGTTTAATTAAACACTAACTAGTTTTACGATTATATTTTTAAGTAATATCAGACTCTGTGACATTGGTCCAAAAGTAAAACTCTGTGGCTGCAGCTGTGTGTAACTCTACATAGAGGAATAAAAGACGTCCCCGAGTGTCTCCGCTGACCCTCTGCTCCTAGCACCACGGGGGGGGGGGGGGATCATCACCTTCCCCCTTCTCCACTCCTCTCATCCCTGAACTCCATCCCATCCCTCCATCCCCTTAGGGTGATTTCAGAACCTGCATCCCCATCCCATCTTATCCTTAAATTTGGAATCTGCCTGGAGCATCCTTATCCCTGTCTGCTGGAACTGAGGACGGTCACGCTCCCAGATTAAGGATTTCTGATGCAACTCTGGTCAGGACAGCAGCTCAACCCTGCAGCCTGGGATTGTGTTTGACAGTGTGTGTGTGTGTGTGTGTGTGTGTGTGTGTGTGTGTGTGTGTGTGTGTGTGTGTGTGAGATGCAGCATCATTTGGGCGTATGTGAGCGATGCTGCTCTTGGCAAACGTGTGTGTTTGGTTGGAAAGTCTTTGCCGAGAAAGAGAGAGAGAGAGAGAGAGATCATGTTTTCATTCACTCGCACCTAAACTCGCTTCTCGCCGCCGCCGCCTCTTTACTCTTGACTTCCCAAAACGAGATAAGGAGCTGCTCGCAATTTTGAAAGTGAGAGAAGAGGGAGGAGAGGTGGAAGGAGAGAGGAGAGGACGGAGAAGGGTGTGTGTGGTGGGTGGGGCGAGGCGGGGGCTGCACAGCCAGGAGTCGCCGGCCTCTGCGAAAGGGCCTCCAGTGTGCGTGGGTCTGGCTCCCCCCCGTGCGGGGCCCCGATCGATACAAACTCAGAGCAATAAAGCTTTCCCCCTGTCATCCCCGCAGAATACAAAGCAGGGAGGGTGAGGAGGGAGCGAGGGATGTGGTGGTGGGGAGGGAGGGGAGCTGTTCCGCTAGCCACACCAATTTCCTAACCCCCCTCTTCACCTCCCTCCTCTTCTTTTTCTCTCCCCCATTTCCAGCCCCATAACCACAAACCACCTCACCCTCCACCTTTCCTTTACCTCCCAATCCCCTTTTCATCCCTCTCCTTTCTCCTCCTCTTCTTCTCCTTCTCCGTCCATGGCCGCCTGTACTTTATAATTAATGCTTGTTGAATAAATACGCTTAATAATTCATCGTTGTTATTTAAGGAGAGTTTGATGGATTGACTGAGAGGGAGAGAGAGAGAGAGAGAAATGAAGAAAAGATCAGATCTGGGGGAAGGAGGGAGAGAAGACGGACGGAGAGAGGAAACAAATGCAGCGCTGTGCGATGACAGAGAGAGAGAGGGGTTTAAATGGAGGGGGGGTAGGTGCTGGTAACAGAGGATGGGGATGGGGTGACGGCCATAGACGAAGGGGGGAAGGGTGTAGAGGTATTACACTGAGCGAGAGATGGATGAGTCGATGGAAAGGAGCTGCGAGGGAGGTGGGGAGCAGGAGATGGAGATGGAGGTGCAGAGGAGGGGGGGGTGTATTTAACAGGACAGGAAAGGAGAGGACAGGACGGGGGGCACAGAGGTCAAATAAGCGCTCCGTTTAATTGGGAGCCAATTTAAGTCGGGTCCAATCGATAAACCTGTAAACCTAACCGTGGAGGGGTCGCACCGTGGATCACCGAGCGTCCACGGCCGCAGGAGAGGACGGACGCCGGCCTGGTTTCCTCATCAAGACGCTCATTCGTTTGCACTTGTAGAGCTGCAGCTCGGGTTTTTCTTTCACTTGTTCAACATCAGTTCCAGAATGAGACGTTTGAATTCCTCACAGTCGCAAAATCACTGTTTTTTTTTTTTACTCCTGTGGTTTTTTTTATATTTTTCCTGGGATTTTTCATCCCTTGAATCCAAACAGTCCGAACATAAACATCCCGGCGGTCACATGACAGACTCATAACTCCAATGAGATCCATTCATCCCCCCCCCCCCCATCGGATAAACGTGGCGGTCAAGCTGAGGAGGAGGTTGAGGATCAGCTCCTCCAGAGTCTTTGTGTTTTTTTAATCCTGCAAAAAAAAAAAAAAAAAAATCCAGTTTTCATCAACTTCCATGTGATCACATCCACTCTGTGATTTTCAGAGGGATTAGAAATGTGGTGTTTTTCATCCCTGGGCGTTATTTTATTTATTTTCTGTTATGAATTGTTTCCGGAACCGACGTCCCAGAGTTCAGCGGTGACAGCGGCGATACATCCCGGTTAGGTCGGACATGAAACTGGGATTTCACGATGCACGCCGGCCTCGTCTCTGAGGCTTTTTCTTTCCTTTTTCAAACGTCTCCATCTCATCTTTTTGGTCATCACCTGTCGGTTCATTTTGTCATTGACTCCCTTCCTCCCTCCTCTTCATCCAATCAAACACACACACACACACACACAAGATCAAGGCGAGGCTGTGTGTCTTTGTTAGTCCAATTGTCACTATCTTTTCCTTCCTGCTATTTCCTGTGAGGACGCTCTGTCACACTGCACTTCACTCTGCACGTGTCCATTTCATTTCATTTCTTTTTTCACCTCATTCCTTCTCGATTTTTCTCTCAATTCGTCTCATTGCCATCGTCGCCCATTTTCAACGTTCTCGTTTCTCTCTCTTCTCTTTTCTTTTTTAATCTTTGCTCATTTATTTCCTCCACTCTGTTCCTCTCTAACTGTCCCAGCATGTCTCCACTCACCCATTTCCTCACTCCGGCTCTTGTCTCTCCACATTTTCCCCTTTTTTTTTTTTTTTTTTTTTACCACAGCTCGTTATTTTTCCCTCCATCAGCCATTATCCTCACATTCCTAAAATGTTGTTGTCTGTTCTGTCATTTTGTTTTTCATCTCCTTTTCTCATTTGTTTTCTCTTTGCTCGTCCCCACTGTACCATCACTTCCCTCTTCTGTTCTCTCCATCGTTCCCCACTGTCTCTTTACTTCCCTTGTTTTCTCTCTTCAGGACCATCCTCGTCATGTCTCTCAGTCGTTGTTGCGGCCATTATCCCCCAAAAAAATCCCCCCACCCCAAAAATATTTCCAGCCTCTGCTTGTTGTCTCTCGTCTTTCTCGCTCATTTGTTTCTGTCTCAGGGATTCTGGGAAAGGAAGTAACACGCGGTGGCCATTTCCTCCTTCCCCTTGTCCTCCCTCCATTTATTTCTGTGTTTCAATCCCTCCATCCCGGCGTGGTGCTCCTTGGGGAGGGCAGTAATAATGGTGGAGAGAAGGAGAGAGGGAGGGCGGTGCGATTATTGTCTTGTCGGGAGTCAGAGGAATCGATCGGCACAGAAATATGTGGTGCGAGAAAGAGGTACTGTATCGGATATAATAAACACTCTAGAGACATATTTGGAAAGCGCTCGCCTTCGTGCACGTTCACGTATGAACAAACACACACACACACACACACACACACACACGTAATGACTCTCTGACTCACACATGCATACCAGGTACACGGAGGCAGGACTTTGTGCATAAACTCAGAGAAGCAGCGGCCCACATGAATCACAGCAGAGTCTTTCACTCAGGAGAGGCGCTCACAGCCTCCTCTGCACGAAGATGCTTCAAACATCTCACTGGTGAAAACCGTGAACAGCTCGGTTGAGTGTTGTCTCACAGATTAGACCCGAGTGGACGTACTGAAACGTGATTGGCCTTTTTTTTAAATCAGGAAGTGGTTTTATCTAAATAGTTTTCATGTGAATCTGTAGCCGTGGAGCTCTTTCTTAAACACCTCCTGAAACACCCTGATTCATATCTTCTCTTCCAGCTGTGTTATGGATTTATGTCAAATTTATTCTGGCTCCACCGTCTCGTTATCTGACGCACTAACTGTAATGTGGATATCAGGGAATAAAGGTGCAGAATAATCCTTTAACCCTGGTTGTTAGAGTGTAAATACCAGCGGACACATTAGCATGCAGCACTTTGTTTGCCTCACAGCGAAGCTCCAGCTACAGGCAGCGAAACATGTTTATTCTCAATGATTAACACTCTCACAGGTACACACACAAACATGTGAGCACATACACTAGTGCACACACACAAACACACACACACACATGCACGCACACACACACACACACACACGCTCCATCTTTCATTGCTGTTGCCTGGCAACGGGTCTGTGTGTCCTGTGCTAGCGGAGCGTTGTCCAGTGGTGCCGTGACTGCTGCTGCTGACCACTGCTGGAGGAGCGAGGGAGGAAGGTAGAGAAAGAGAGAGAGAGAGAGGTGGAGGATGTTGGAAATGGGGAGCGGACGGAGGGATGAGGAGGAAGAGGGAGACGGAGATGAAGACACAACAATGCAAATTAGAGTTTTAGTCAAAACACAAACATTGATCACACAGAAATGAGCTATTTTTTGGTGGCGTGTGAAGAACAACAGTGTCACTGGCAACATGGCGACATGAGATCAGAAAACCATCAGAGAAACATAGAAAGATAATTAAAGAGGTAGAACGACCCTCAGTAGAGCACACAGCTCTCCGCCTCACGTTCTAGATTCCTGGATCTTTGTCTGGATCCACAGTAAAAAGATCCGTCCTCTACGAAAGCACCTGGGAAATCAGCGACAATGTCCTTAAAATAAGAAAGTGTCCCTTTGTCCAGATCGATGCCAAACATTTAACGGTTTCTAACTCGACCCTCGTTCTGTTCTTCCACCAAGTTTCCTGGAAAATCTGTTCTTTAATTTTTGTGTCATCCTCCGTGTAAACAATCGGACAGGGGTGAAAACATAACCTCCTCGCTGACGTATTTAAAGTTAAAGACAGAAGTTTGATTCAGTCCGGGTGCTTAATGACACACTTTGAATATTTTATGAACACGTGGAAACATTTTGATTTTAAAAGCTCAAGAAGAGAATTTGGGTGAAACTATTTTTCTTGATTTTTTATATTTTACAGAACATTTGCTTTTCATCGAACTTCACGCTCTTTATTAACACATTCAGAAACCTGCTAACATTTTGTCTGAGTGGATCTGATCAGCGTTCCCTCCCTCCAATGACTCTGCAGCATGCAGGGTTTTATCGGCTCCGATCGTAACAGCCATGGAAGCGTTAACTTGACAAGGTGATCATTGATCATGACCAGAGAAGAAACAGAAATATACAGTCAGTGGCCTTTTTGTGTTTAAAAACAACCGTCTTATTCCGACTAACTTCGCTGTTAAAGATGAACTTTAACGTCACTTCATCTTTTGACTTTGCCGAAACTCTGGTTAGAAAATATGGTGGATTAGTTCTGTCTGTGGGTTTGATTCTGTTTCCTGAGCAGCTCCACAAATATTTGAATAAAACTCTTATTTATGAAAACGAGAGCGAGAAGAAAAAACCGCTGCAGAGAACGAAGCCGTGTGTAGATTAAAAGAATGTGAGGTTAGAGGAAGGGAAGAGGGAGACGGGATGTTAGAGATGAAATCTGACAGAGAGAGGGAGGAGGGGACGGAGGAATTAAGGGGAAGGAAAACAGGTAAAGGGGCTTGGATGGGAGAGGGAAGTTCAAGTGAGATGGTCGTATTGTAGCTGAGGGAGAAGTGGAAGGGAGGAAATGAGAGAGATCAGAATAAATCAAGGATGGACTGAGTGGAGGACAAAGAGAGGTGGGAGGTGAGGGACAATGTGAAGGAGGACGGATGCTAATGGGGAAATGTGAGGCTGCAGCACTCGTTCTGTTCCACATGTCAGGATGCAGAGGCAACAAGCTAACTCATTAGCCCTCCTCGCTGTCAGCGCTACAAACACAATCATCTCCCTCCGTTTCTCAGCCAAATGTGTCCACACGTGATTCAAACACTCGCTTTACGTCGCCAAGAGACGACGTGCATCCCGGCGACGTCGAATCCCCCGTCGCAGAACTTATTAACACCGGGGTCGGGCGTTTTTGCGCAGGGGCGAGGGCCTGAGGCGGCCGAGAGCGCCGGGCCTCACAGAATTAGGAAACAACAGCGTTATTGTCAGAATGAGGATGTTGTGAATTCAGTCGGCCACAGAAATATCAGACAACGTGTGGATCCTGTCCAATAGAATGTGAAATACACTCAGTGTCTGGACAGGGGCTGAATGTACAGTATAATTTCTAGTAAGGGCAACATAGTTATTTAAAGCTGGTGTAGTCTATATGATTTTATATATAGATATATATATATATATATATATATATATTTATTTATGTCATCTAAAAGCAGACATATACTCTCATTAGGCTTTTAAATTTAAAAGTCTTTACTAACGTCACAGTCATCTGACAAACAGATGAAAACAGATTCTCCTGAAATCAAACAGACAAATTCAAAAAGAAAACTTTTGGTTTGTGTGTTTGTAACTTCACATTAACTTTATCCTTTATATTTATTTATATTTAATCTGACATTCAGAGTTCTCTTTATTCAAACGCAATCTGTGTGTCTTAACTTTAACGTTTGTGTGATTGAAAGTTGAAGAGATTTAAAAAGCGTCTGCTTCAGTGCTTTTTTTTTTTTTTTTTTACCATGTAAGTAAAATTGTTTAATAGTAATTAGTTTAAACGATAAGATGTTTAGTTTATTAGAACGTGTGTGACAGTGATGAAGAGCAGGGTCTCTCTCAGGGTGCACTGGTTTTTCCTAATGATCTCACTGCAGCTTCTTCTCCGGTTGTGTTTTTCTGTTACATGGCTGATCCTCTCATTACAGCAGTTGCACATTTGCTCATTGACGCCGAGGGAGAGAGAGAGAGAGAGAGAGTGTGTGTGTGTGTGTGTGTGTGTGTGTGTGTGTGTGTGTGTGTGTGTGTGTGTGTGTGTGTGTGTGTGTGTTTGCTTGCTAGTGAATGTGACAGGGGACAGGTGGAAGAGGCAGGAGGAAGGCAGCTCGTTTGTGTGGTTTTATGTGTGTGTGTGTGTGTGTGAGGTGCGAGGTGGCTGAGACCATGTGCCTGACCTCTGACATCCACACGCCAAACAGTGCCGGCAAACCCCCCCCCCCTCCATACACACACACACTCACACAATAACCCACGCGCCGTCTGTCACCGGCCCCTGACAGGCGTGACCGAGGCGGGGTGGGTGGGCAAAAAGGAGGGAGAACAGAGGGGAGGGGTCGAGTTTAGGACCCCTCCAGCCATTTTATCCTCCCCCCTCACTCACTTCCCCCTTTTCTAATTCCCTGACAGTGACCCTGTACCCCCCCGACCACCCCTCTTTCCCCCTAACACACACACACACACACATTAAACACACACACACACACACACACAGGCAGGCTGGCCACGTCAACCCCAGAAGACAGATACATCATCTGGCCAGTGGCCTCTCTCCCTCTCTCTCTCTCCCTCTCTTCCCTCTCTCTCTCTCTCTCTCTCTCTCTATGCTATTAGCAGTGATAGGATGAGTAGGGGTTCAGGAGGGAGGGAGGGAGGGGGGGGGTCTGCCTTGCATTCAATCAAACTACCCCCCCGAGGGTGGAGGAGTGTGTGAGGACGGTCAGTGTGAAGTTACAGTGAAATCAGAAAACTGTAAAACTCAAAGAAAAGAGAGAAGGTGTGTGTTTCTGTGTGTTTGTGTGTTTGTATATGTGTGTGTGTGTGTGGGGGGGGGGGGGTGTTGTTTCTACACACAGGGTTCAAATCAGATCTGATCAAAGGGAAAATAGAATTTCACATGTTCAGGACGTTTGTGACATTTGGGGTTCGGTGCGTTTGATTTGTCGGCTCATATGAGGGGGGGGGGTAAAAGTGGCCCCATGGCCAGAGGGGTTAGGGGCATTACAGTCGTTGTGGGGAGGGAGTGATGTGGGGTTCGGGGTCGTGGGGGGGGCTGGGTGATAAAATGATTTTATGAGGGGCCCTTCCATGTATGCTGAGAGGATGAAGGAGCCTGGAATAATAACGTGTGTGTGTGTGTGTGTGTGTGTGTGTGTGTGTGTGTGTGTGTGTGTGTGTGTGTGTGAATTAGATCCAGCTGAGCACTTGTTTTTCATCATGTATCAGTCAGATGTGTTATTCTTCTGATCGTTTACTATTTTAGTTGAATGTTAAAAAAAAAAAACTTCATTAAACTCGAGTTAATGAACTTGAAAGTTTTTTTTTGCTTGAAGATAAAATAGTAAGTTATCATTCACAATCACGGGGGGGGGGGGGGGTCAGAAGTCACATGATGTTTATTAAACATGTTATTTACACGTTGACCTCTGACGGCAGAGTTTTCAGTTTATTCTTTATTCACTTTATTCAATTATCACTGTTCAACTACAGATATTATTATTTTACATTTACTTGTTTCTGTCTCAGATGTTTTTAATATCACACACTCACATTTATCAGTAGGGTGCTGCCACCATCTGGTTCCACCATGCAACTGCAGAGCACTGAGGAGTGTGTGCGTGTGTGTGCGTGTGTGTGTGCGTGTGCGTGTGTTTTCCTTTTACTAAATCAAACCAGATAATTTTTGACAACAGAAGATAATGAGACTTTAACACACTGTAATTTACATGAAGGTTAAAAACCTTTAGTTCATGACAGAGTTTCTAAGACACAGACATTTGTTCGAGTGCAGAGTTACAATGATGAAGAAAAGATATTCATGCCTCCTTCCCTCAGTCCTTCCCTCAGTCCTTCCTTCATTCCTTTCCTTTCCACTTCCTCTCATCACAACTTGAACTTGTTTGTGACCTTGATGACGAGACTTACACACACACACACACACTGGGCCCGTATTTGGATGAGGAATATCAGGGTGGAGGACGTTCACCGTGGTTTTATTTTAATTATTTTCAAAGCTCTCTCTCGCTCGTGTCAGACTCGTTCTCACTTCATCCAGACGTCTCCTCGCTGCACCGGCCGCTGCCGTCGTATCTTAGCTCTTCAGCTGACGAGAGAAGACGAGAGAGAACTTAAGAGCATTTAGAGCGAGGGCTGAGAGGCCGTTCTATCCAAGATGGCGGTCGCGGCGGTGCTGAGTAATGTCTGGTGCTCAGGTAAGCACTTCCTCTGGCGTCGCTCTTCCTGGACCAATTATTCCTGCAGTCCCAGAAGTCACCACCAACAGGAAGGTCCACAGACGGTAGTTAAGAGGACGTCTGCCGCCTCCTGGGTGAATGAAGTTTACATTTAAAGAAGTAAATTAGAGGAAGGCATCATCAGTTTTCAAGTTTCTGCTGAGCAGAGCTTTCCTCTCGGATGTTCTCAGGTTATAAAAGGAAACGAGCTGCAGGGAATCAAACTTTTAGAAAAGAGAGGAAGGTTTTTGGGTTTGAATCTTGACAGTGAAGTGTTTCTTGTTTCAAATGATTTCATCAGCAGAACTGGAGAAACACAGATGGCACAGAGCAAAAGCAACGTCTCTCTGGTTCCACTTCTTCTTTTTAGAAAGACACTTTGACTTTAGATGAGCACGTTTACGACATCGTCCTGAAGGTTTCGATTTCAAACAGACAAACAGACGGGTGGAAACATTCCTTTATTCCAGAGCTGCACATACACAGGTTTAATCCATCTTATCTGTTCTGTTACTCATTTCTAAACGGAACATTTATCATCTCATTCTCATCGGTAACAATGGTTTATTCTGCAGCACTGACGCACGGGGAGAGGGAAATGTTGTCGGGGATTTGAACCAGCAACCCTCTGCTGCTCTGACGCTGTGTTAGCGTGATGTCACCTGTGTGTTTTATTCCGTGCACGTGTCTGATGTGTATCTGTGTGTGTTTCCTGCAGATATCAGGATGTCTAAAGCAGCAGAGGAGGAGAAGCCTGGGGCGGAATATCCAGGGGACAGTTCAGGTACGACACACACACACACACACACACACACACACATATTTTATGATATGAATGACACATGTTCCATTGTGTCCAATATTTTGTTTTATTATTTGAATATATTTAAAAATGAATGAACATTAATCTTTTTCAAATCACAATCTGATCTTATCATCCTCACACACACACACACAGACACACACACACACACACACAGTGTAATAAACAGTCCACGTGTCTCTTTGTGTTTCAGACTCTGACAGAAACAGCCCCGACGACCAGGTTGGTTTTCTACATTAACTCTGACTTTAATAATAATTATAATTTATTCAGATTGTGAATGAAATTAAAAAACCTTCGTATTTTATACACTGGATATTTTTACCTGAATCATTTGCAGCTATAAATGAAAATAAATGGATTAAATAAAACAACGATATCTGTTTTAGATCATCTGATTCGTGTTGTATGATATTTCATGGACAGTGAACAATGTGCTTTTTAAAACCATGACACATGAATATGAACATCAGGATGAAAAATAACCGTCATGATATCAATAATCTTGTTTAATATTTGAAATGATTATAAATGTGTAGTTTTTCTAACGTCTCTTTAACCAGCTGCTGCGTTTGAGTGAATCGTTTCTCTTCACTTCTCAAATGTGGAAACAAAATGTGAATTATTCAGATTATATTCATAATAAATAATCAAATAGACAAAACTGTGGTTTTTATTGTATTTGATTTACTTTGATTTCTGCTCAGTTGTTATTCATTCATTCATTTGTGTGTATTATTCGCTGCAGGTTCAGCCAATGAAAACCAGCCCCTTCAGCCTCTCCCCCACAGCGGCTGGCAGCAAGGTGAGCCTGTGTGTGTGTGTGTGTGTGTGTGTGTGTGTGTGTGTGTGTGTGTGTGTGTGTGTGTGTGTGTGTGTGTGTGAATGATGAAAAGAAAAAAAAGAACAACGCCCCCCTTCGTCTGCATGTACGGATGTGATCACTGGCTCGTGTATGAAATCTCGGGTGGCCTCATCCACACACTTAACGAGACCCGAAAGGAAAAACGGATGTGAGCGAGGTGACAGTGAGTGGCAGACGTAAAGATGAACCACGGTGCAGTGGTGATGGATGGGTAATGACAGGACAGTGAGCGGGTGTCGACAGCTCCGGGTCGGAGGTCGGCAGCTGCGGAGCGTCTCTGACACAACGGAAACGAGGAGGATTGACTCGTCCTTCTGCTCACGTGACTGACGTCCACCTGTGGAGTTCGAGGAGAATCAATGTTGATGTGGTTCATCTTCAATCCGTTCCCTAACTACACGTTAAGCCCTGAATGTATGAGTGAGTCTGAAACGGGTTCAACTGGTTTCGTTGATTGCTCAGAAAAGTAAAATGTCCCTCAGAGAGAACATTCTTCCACCCAGGCCCAACCGTCCAATCAAACTCAATCCAGCGGCTCTAAATTACACACACGCTCGTGGAAATCAGTTTTCTTAATCTACCTGATTTTATTCTACTTCTATGAATTATATGAAAATATTGAAAATGTATTTTTCTTGCACCTGAGTGTGTGTCACGTTGTGTTACAGCACGAAATATGATGTGTGTCGCTTCATTTGTTTTGTGTTTCTCCTTCAGGTAAAAAGTAAGGAGAGTTCAGAGATGACCCACAGCACTGCTCCTCCTGCTCCTCCCTCCCAACAACAGCAGCAGCAACAACAACAACAACAACAACAACAACAGCAGCAACAGCAGCAACAGCAGCAACAGCACCACCACACACAGCTGATGCTGGCTGGCAGTCAGCTCGCAGGGGTGAGACACACACACACACACACACACACTTTAATGTCTATATACTGAAGTGATGAATACCTGGAACATGTTCAGTGTCACATCTTCTCTTTAAGACATTCTTCTTCTTCTTCTTCTTCTTCTTCATCCTCCTCCTGCTCTCCCCCAGCTTGCCGCTCTCCTCCCGGCCCAGCAGCAGCTTCTCCTCCAGCAGGCTCAGGCTCAGCTCCTGGCGGCCGCCGTTCAGCAGTCAAACGCCGCACACGCCGTTCACGCCGCCCACGCCGCCGCACAGCAACAGGCCAACCAGCAGCAGCAGCAGCAGCAGCAGCAGAGCCAATCACAGCAGCAGCAGCAGTCAACCAAACAGGAGCAAACGGTCCAAGCTCCACAGCTGACTCTGTCACAGCCAATCCAGCTCACAGCGCAGGTACGAGCCCGCAGCGCCGTACTGAGGGAAAGATTTAAACAATGATAAAAACTTTCATAATCATAATCTCTGTATATTGAGCACTTCTCAGATTATTAAGTGTCATTAGGCAGAAATCAAAGAAAATTGTTATGAAAGTTCTAGAAAATTTCAATTCAAGTAAAATCAGAAAAGACTTTGAGAAAAGAGATAAAAAACTTTGACGGGACTGAATTTTTAGTTTCAAAATATTTCACTGACTTAATAAAAATTACTTTAGAGGTTTAAGATAATAAGAAAGTTAATGTGTCGCTCTAAGGTCAAACTGTTTCTGATCTCAGGACCTTAGTTGTGATGATAATGATTATGTTTGTTTGTGAATCACAGTTTTTATTTGACCTGTAGATTAACTCTATTTAAAGCAGGTATAATGAGCTCGTGTTGTTTCGTTGGTGCGTTCCAGGACATCCAGCAGCTGCTGCAGCTCCAGCAGCTGGTGCTGATGCCGGGTCATCCTCTCCAGTCTCCTGCCCAGTTCCTCCTGCCTCAGCCAGCACAGGCACAGCAGCCACAGCAGGGTGAGCGAACCCAGCGCACCTCTTCCTCTCAGCTCTCAGAACCAAACTGCTCAAACTCGCAGATTTCAATTCTGTTGTTTTTGTGTAATTCTGCTAAATAAGAAACAAACACAGATGAAAACACAACTTCTTTATTGACGTAATAATCTGATTCATTGATTTTGATTTTCACAGGTTTGCTTTCGACACCAAATCTGATCCAGCTACCTCAGCAAAGCCCGGGAGGACTACTGACATCACCACCTCGCCTGGGACTCCAAGCACAGGTAGAACTCTGTCTGTGACAAGGAATCGAACGGACGTTGAGTCTCTGCACCACAGAGCGTCCGTCACACTCACCACCCGCAGAATGCAAAACGCTCCTTTAACAGACCTGGAACAAATCACTTAAAGCAAATATCTGATCTCTGCTGCATGAATCTTATTTTTACAAATGAAAAACAAAACCAAAGCAGGTTATTTTCATAATAGAAGCAGTTTCTGGGTCCAATGAGCATCTTCACTCCTGATTCTAGTCAAACAACTCCCCTCGTGTCCTCAGCCTTTATCTCCAGTAACAAAATGCATGAATGCATCGTCACACACGCGACGGCCGTTATAGATTTTTCATTAAGCTGCGATGGGAGTCGTGTCAGACAAGAGGCAGGTGCGCCTGTTTCCCTCCGTGTGTTTTATGCACAGAGACGGTGAATGTAAATGAGGCGAGTAGCAGCAGATATCATGCACGACGTGCGCTCAATTAGTTGAAACTCCCTCAGCTCTCAGGGTCACATTCCTGCTCTGTGGGTCCTCTACAGTCAGACATTAGACTCATGGTGTTATTATTCTGCTGCTTAGAATAAAACATGTACATGATGTTTGACACACGGGGGTCAAGTTTCTGTTTTTAATGCATTTCCTTCAGCTGATGACCTCATAAGTATTCACCTCCCAGCGCATTTCAATTTCTGTTTTCGGGAAAATGCTTATTTTTGTCAGATTTCATTCAGTGTTTTAAGCGACACGTTCAGAGACAGCAGCAGTCAGGCCTGCGTGTCCGTTTTTTAAAATCTACTTCCGTCTTCGTGTGTCTCACAGAGAGAGAAGAGCATTGACGTGGTCGGCGGAAGCAGCGGCAGTGGAGGCCCCGGCGCCGGCTCATTAGTGGCCTCCGGCAGCGGTGGCGTCGTGACGTCTGTGGGAGCAACCTCGGCCTCCTCGCTCGGCTCCAGCTTGACCCCTGGAGGCCACGGGGGTCACATGGGCGAAGAACCCAGCGACCTGGAGGAGCTGGAGCAGTTTGCCCGCACGTTCAAGCAGCGACGCATCAAGCTGGGATTCACGCAGGTGACAGACGGGGGACAAGAGGAAGGTTTGCAGCAGAGTGAGTTTGTGTATTTCTTCATTCAAATGTGTGTCTCCACCAGGGAGACGTCGGCGTCGCCATGGGAAAACTGTACGGCAACGATTTCAGCCAGACGACCATCTCCCGCTTCGAGGCTCTCAACCTCAGCTTCAAGAACATGTGCAAGCTGAAGCCGCTGCTGGAGAAGTGGCTGAGTGACGCAGGTGAGAAGCTGTCATCCATTCCACCTGAAACCAGGTCTCTGATATCTGAATTTATTTTAAATTTTTTGAAGATAAATCCACAGATAACAGTTATTTAACGTGAGACTCCTGCTTTATAGAATCAGTTCTTTTTGATAAAGTGGTATTTTGACATATCTACTTATTTGAACTGTCACGATATTTATGTCCTCGTGTCTCGTCCTCTCCTCCCTCTCAGAAACCATGGCAGTAGACAGCATGCTGCCCAGCCCCTCCTCTCTCTCCTCCCCGATGCTGGGAATCGAGGGGCTGCCCGGCCGACGCAGGAAGAAACGCACCAGCATCGAGACCAACGTGCGAGTGATGCTAGAGCGCAACTTCTGCACGGTGAGAGACAAACTTTGTCCACATCATGTCGTCTTCATGATTAAAATGTACATGTGTCACGTCTGTCCGTACCGGTCTCTTTAAGTAACAGACATTTACATCTTTTTAATTAATCCACGATCTCCACACTGATTTCCGTACCTCCTCGCCTCTTTATCCACTCTGTGGTGTTTTCCTCCTCAGAACCAGAAGCCTACCTCGGAGGAGATCCTGCTGATGGCGGAGCAGCTCAACATGGAGAAGGAGGTGATTCGCGTTTGGTTCTGCAACCGCCGGCAGAAAGAGAAACGCATCAACCCCTCCAGCAGCACCACCCCTCCCCTGCCCAGCCAGACTTCGCCCATCGTGACGCACAAAGCCTCCTGCTACAGCCCGCACATGGTACAGTCCGCCGCCACCGCTCCGCTCACC
Source organism: Paralichthys olivaceus (assembly GCF_024713975.1). Taxonomy (NCBI): domain Eukaryota; kingdom Metazoa; phylum Chordata; class Actinopteri; order Pleuronectiformes; family Paralichthyidae; genus Paralichthys; species Paralichthys olivaceus. The sequence continues at coordinate 2,338,948 of NC_091112.1, forward strand.
CTTCACCACTTCAAACGCTTTTCTTTTTTTTTTTTCTTGTTGTTTTCGGTGTAATTTCCGCAGCGCCTCTGATATTTGTTTCCTAATTTCTTTCCCCTCGCTCTCCGCAGATATCGAGTCAGGGTCTGTCCCAGGTCACCACCAGCCTCAGCACAACAGGTGAGATGTAATTACTGTCTGTGCCTGTGTTGAGTCTCGTCAATGAATTATTAAAGCTGAGAGCAGTTGTGTTTTTGGAGCCCAGAGGTCAGTCACAGGAAGATTAAACCGGTCCTGGCGTTATTTGGAGGAGGCTGATGTTCCTGTATTGTCAGAGAGGTTTTTCTGGTTTGATGCAACACGGAAGAATAATGACTTAAAAAACAAAAAAAAAGAAACAGATTTCTACGAGAGGAAGACAGAAATGGAAAACAACGACGGTTCAGTTGACAACAACATGGAAGCACTGGTCCCATCTGGAGTTGTTTACCTGCATGAGTCATGGATAGTCCTCATGATTTATAGAGCTCGGCTACTGTGCGAGCTTTCCCAGGGTTCACAGACATGACAGATGACCTGACAGGCAACAAACACAGCTGGAAATTTATTGGCCCGTTGAGCCGAGGCGAGAAAACTCCTCTCGCTGCTGTTGAGTTGAGTTGAGTCAGAAGAAGACGCCGAAAAACCCAAACTGTTGATGAGTGCAGTTCTAACTGCATCCACACGACCACGTTTCACTTTTAAAACCCGTCACATCTGCCGGAGTTCTTGAAGCAACTAAAACTTTTGGAAACACAATTGGCCCCGTTTCAGTTTTAAAGCTCGACTACCAGCAGCGAATGCAAACGGCTGCGAATACTTGTGTCAGTAACAGTTCATCCTCGGATCAAGAAAAGAAATCCCTCTTCTCACTTGTCATCGTTTTTGTTTCTAGTATTTTCCTTGAAAATAGCAGACAAATAGATAATCTGCTTCCTGTTTACACCAGCACGCTCGTGACCAGTGTTTGTGACTCGTGACGCGATGCGTCGCTAAAACACTCGCGTGGACGGAGATTAGTAAAAGCTCAGTGTGTAAGTAGCCGCAGTCATAATGTGATTTATCTGTTTATCGTTCTTCTTCTCGTCCTCTCAGCTGCCAGCTTGTCACCTTCAGCGTCCTGCCCCATGACCCCCGTCAGCTCGGCTGCTGTCGGCTCCACCTCCTCTTCTGTGACTCCACCCCCTCATAGCACAGCCAGCCCCGCCCCTCCTGGCCTCGGGGCCCACGGGCTCAACACCGGGTGAGTTTTTTAAAAACATCAGAGTCGACTGATCTTCATTCAGAGCGGTTTGGTTCCAGGTTGGAATTAAAAGGAAGAAAGTGTATCGGCCTACATGACCTGCTGAAGAGTTTAAAATTATATCTTATAAAAACTTTCACAAAGATGATAATAGTTGCAGCAGATTACTTTTGTGAAAATAGTGTAAATAACTTTCTTTCATTGATTTAATTCATTTTGCTGAAACCCTGTTATTTAAGTTCTCGTTCAGTTTTGCTTGGAGTTGTTTTGTGTTGTTTTTGTTGAGTCCGACCGTCTGAACGCTCCTGATGTGGCTGCAGGTTGGAACGTTTGGTATTCAGCTGTTTGTCTCAGGCTGTTGCACCAGTTCGACTGCAAGTTTGCATGTTTACACACACACACACACACACAAAAAAAAAAAAACCAGCTTCTGGAAACATCTGCATGTTGTGGCAGCTCTGACCCAGATAGAGAATATCAGGTGCTGAACACAAATATGAGAAGCTGCTGCAGCTGGAATGAAAACAGACGGACGCCTCCAGGTCTGATGAAAACGTTTGTATCAATGAATGTGTTGTTTCTCTACATGTGTGAATGTTCTCGTGTGTGTGTGTGTGTGTGTGTGATTTGCGATCCATCCACATTTCAGGAACACAATGATGGGAGTAAGCACAGGGATGAACCAGGCCCTCATTGGCAGCAATACCCTGGCTACAATGCAAGGTGTGTGTGCATGTGCGTGTGTGTGTGCGTGTGTGTGTGTGTGTGTGTGTGTGTGTGTGTGTGTGTGTGTGTGTGTGTGTGTCTGTGTGTGTGTGTGTGTGTGTGTGTGTGTGTGTGTGTGTGTGTGTGTGTGTGTTGGTGCGTGCAGTCCAGTCCCCTCCGGTCCTCTTGAGTCTCTTTTTCTGAAGACCACTTCCCATTTCACCCTTCATCCATTCTCACCAAAATGAATTTCCGTGCTGAGCCTGAGACGACAGTAGCCGACAGCGAGCCCGGCTCACTCCTCTTACTCCTCCTCCTCCTCTTCGTCCTCCTCCTCGGCACAAACTTTTTGAATCACTCAGTGTGATGAAAGATTCAATTCGATTCTCATACAATAGCCTGCTATTATCACAAAGTGACAAGAGCCCCTAAAGGCAAAGATTAGGAGGCCAGGTCAGCTTACAGTAAACAGTTGAACAGGCACAATCCTCCCTCCCTCTCTATATATCCAGGCCTGTTGGCCAAAGAGCTGCTTCCCCCTCAGAATTCCCCTTTTTCAACCAGACGATCTGCTGCCAAATCAATTAAGCATCACTAATAAGCTCGGCTTTGAATCCGTCATGTGCTCCATCTCCCTATAGCGCCGATTCAGACCTTCCCTTCCCCTTTTCTCCCGCTCCGCTCAGAGCCGGCCTCCTCCGGGCCATGTGCTGATGAGAAGGATACAGCGTGTTATGGAAAGTGCAGCTCTGGCAGCGGCGGCGCTGATAGAGCTATAGCGAGGAGGAGAGAAGAAAGAGGAGGCTCCGTGAAAAGAGAGAGGGAGAGAGAGAGACGAGAAAAGGATTTGTGCCCTGATTCCCTCCGGGGCCACACACACACTCTGAATGTTTACACACAGGCTGCCGTAATGGATAAAGGTGTTTGCCGTTACACTGGAATCCACAAGTCAGCGGGTGACAGACGAATTATTGTTTGATATCTGTCACTGCAGCGCAGAGTTCAATCGATGACCCGTCAATCAACAGAAACTTGATCAGCAACTGTTGTGAGTCAGAAATATGAAGGAGGAAATTCTCAGGCTGAGATTTGACGACTTTTAACTTCGTGAAATGTAATATTTAATTAATATAAATTTAACTTTAAAATTTGTGATCATCATCTTTTTATACATTAAAAGATTAATTAAGAAATTTAATAGATAGATACAAAATCATTAAATCATTTCTTCATTCTCACTCATATCATATTTGTAAGACTGTGTTTATAGAAGTAGTTTTATCATCATCTTCCTCATCTTCATCATCCAGGTTTGAAATGTTCCTCCTGTTATTGACGTGTTCACTGACTTCTCTCTACTTCCTGTCTTTCTCTCCTTTCACCTCCACTCTTTGTTCTTTTACTCTCTCTCCTCTCTTTGTCCTCCTCTGCCTCCATTTATCACTCTCTCCATCTCTTTCCTCACTTCCTGCATCGTCCTTTCTCCATTTTTTTTTACCGTGTCCCCTCACTGTCCTCTGCATCCTCCATGTTTGTCCTGCTCTTCCTTTTCCTCTTTCTTCGCTCTCTTCATCACTCTGTCACTTTGTCCTCGTTACTTTTTTGTCCTCTCTCTATTTTTATCCCTCTCTTCTTTTCTCGCGCTCCATCTTGCCCTGTATCCGCCCTGTCACTTTTTCGCATCATCTTTTCGTCTTTCATCCCCTCATTTCCTCTCGACCTTGTCTTTTCTCCCTCTCAATCTTCCTCCTCCTTTCTTCGTCCTTCCTCCATCCCTGTCCATGTCCTCTATTGCTCTCAGCCCTGGCAGCGAGCAGTGGTCAGCTGCCCATGTCTGGCCTCGAAGGGGGGGCGGGTCACTTGCTTCTGGGCGGACCTGGGGGAGCCGCAGTCCCCCCGTCCCTCCGCTCGTCCCTCTTCCTCAACCGCCCCACTCTCCTTCCCATGGTGACCTGCTCCATCGGGACCGCCTCCACGCCCGCCATGGGACTGGTCAGCAGCAGCGGCATAGGTGTCCCGAGGCCCTCCTTCCCCCAGTCTCCGCCCCCCGGCGCCAGCGACCTCATGAGCCCGACCTCTTGTCCCGAGGAGTCCGCCTCTCCTTGTTCAAGCCCCACCTCTTTCTGTTCCTTCAGCGAAGCCTCGCCGCCGCCCCTGGGGGGGGCCATGGCCGAGTGATCCCTGACCGACAGCCTATCAGGGGAGGACGAGGAGGAGGAAAGATGGTGTTAAAGGAGCTTTAAAAATCTAAATTTACAACCTCGCCTTTCAACCAAAGCCATCTCTCTGTCTGATCCATCTGTGAGTCCGTCTCTCTGTGTCTCCTCAGACGTCCTCAGAAGCCAAAAATATATGAGTGAGGAGGGGGAGGCAAAGAGAGAGAGAGGATGGAGAGGATAGAGAGAACTGCAGAATGGAGGGGAGAGATCTGAAACCAAATAATGATCCACAGCTGGAGCCGTGGCACTGAGTAGTGTTTTTGCATCGGGGGGGGGGGGGGGGGGGGGGGGGGGGGGACGAACACCAAGCCTTTTATCGGCTGGGGAAAAAAAAAGAAACTGGATGAGGGCAGGGACGAGAAACTGTGTGAGAGAGACGGGAGGCAAAAAAGAAAAGACTTGTTTAACAAGCTGGGAAGGTCAGGAAGTTGGCTGCAACCAAATCTAAAAAAAAGGAAAAGATGCTAGAAGAGAAACACACACCGACAAAGATGAAAACCAAAATCTCCAAATACCAAAAACTGAAAACCAAAAAAAAAAAGACACAAAAAAACCCCCAATAATAAACGGAGAGAAAAGCTTTAGATCAAAAAGACTTTTACATTCTGATCCGTCCAGGATCAGTTCACCTCTTCATTCTACGTCTCACCGAACATTTTCCATTTCACTCAGGAGTTCTCTCATTTTTACTTTCAAATTTTTATTTTTCTATGATTTTGTATTAATCGCTCTTTGAGGTATTTCTTGTCAAATACTCGCAGTTTAATGTTTCACAGCCGATCCCACATGCAGGGTATCTACCTACCTCTCTCTCGACAGCTTTACCGCGATTAACCGTCACGGTGTTTGTTTTATTCGGCCTGTAGCGGCAGACGGGTGGAGCTCCCCACCATAATCACTACGGTGTCAGGTAAGATGCTGATCCATTCATGCTGTAGTTTCAATCTAACTTTCCAACGCTGCTCTGAGCTCTGTGGTGTTCGTTAAAACCAAATATGTGGCAAACTCCACCCGTCTGCCGCTTAAATGGGCTCAAACCAAACATACACGGTGGGAAATCCCATCTGATCAACGTCTGTTTCGGGTTTAAACTCGTGCATCGGTCGAAAAGATCCATCGTGAAAACTTCGGGATTGTTTACGTCTTTGTTTCTTTTCCAAAAATAGAAGTTCTGGCAGGAATTTCATCGCCACTGTCACGATCATCTTAAATATCGAGGTTTACACGCTCTCGCCACGTGTCCTGCCTTCAAAGAGGATACACACACCCCACACACACACATGTGGACAAGCTGTGTATGGATTTTTTTCAGGTTTATTTGCCTTCTTTTATTTATTATCACCCCCCCCCCACCACCCCCATACCATCGTCATGTCATTTTCCAGACTGCTCATCTACCACCAGACAGTCACTCTTGGATACCAAAGCATCGCCTCTGGCAGCGTTGTCTCTGGATTCGCCCGGGAGACGAGTGTCCAGACAAAACCTCAGCAGTGTCAAAGGGAGAAAAAAAACCCACACATACACACACTACAAGCATAAGAAAGAGTCCAAACCAAAAAAAAAAAGAACAAAAGAAAGAGGTGAAGCACCGGCGTTCCCCTAACTGCCCCCAAACCCCTGCCCTCCATCCCTCCCTCCCATCTGCCCCCTCTCCTTTGTCTCCAAAGATCAGATGAAAGGGCCGAAATATAAAAAAAGAAGAGGGGAGAAGAAGAAGAAGAAGAAGAAGAAAAGGAGGAGAACGAGAAGTGGTCAGGAGCAAAGGAGCCAAAGGTTTGCAAAGCTGCAGGGGAAAGCAAGAAGAAGAAGAGGAGGAGGAGGAGGAGGAGGAGGAGGAGGAAGAAGAGGAGCAGGAGGAGGTGCGCCCAGAGCGGCGGACAGAAAAACCAAAAAGTAACCCAAAACCAAAAGCTACTACTACTGCTACTACTTATGTATGAGTGACTGTAACTAAACCAAATACAAACAAAGAGGGGGAGGAAAGGGGGAGTAAGGCCCTGTCTGTCTGTTCGTCTTTAACTGTGATTGCTGTTCTTGTATCGACAGACAGAAATCGTTCCCTCCCTCCCTCCGCCGGCCACCTCGGCTTTGTTCTCACTTTCTTTTTTCCTGGATGGATAAAAATATGGAATAACCTCAACAAAACTGACTTTGAGAGTATATATATTTTTGTTTTTGCTTTCCATAGTGTGTCTGTTAATGATGTATGGATTTGTCTCATTGCTTTCTACTTATTATGCGGCGGGAGGGAGGGAGGGAGGGAGGGGCGGGTGGCGGGCACGGGCGACGTGTTGCCTATTTTCATATCTTCTCGTCTCTTCGGTTGTGCTCTGGGTTCATTCTTCTTCTTTTCTGTTGACGTTTGGACATAACTGTGAAAATGTAGCTTCCAAGATGAAAAAAAAAAAAAAAAAAGTGTTTTAGTTGATCCAGAGTGTTGTGAAAAAGCCAAAACTGAAAACCAAAAGCAAAACTTTTTAGAGATACAACCAAACCAAATAGAACAACCAAACCAATGCACAAAGATGTACAAGTGTGAGTGTGCATGTGTGAGTGAGTGTGTGTGTGTCGGCAATTCTCTTGCGTACAAACCAAACCGTAAAAACTCACTCTGTCTGTCACGTAAACGTTTTGAGCTAATTAACATCAGTCCGCGCTCGTTTTTTTTTTAGACAGTTAACAGCAAAACTCTGGTTATTTTCACCCTGGACCCGTTTTCATCATCTTTCTCCTTCGGCCTCGAGAAACTCCGAAAAAACATCAACTGCAAAAAGTTAAACATCTAGAAAATACGTCTGTTTTCTTACTGGCAGGACTTTTATAGTGAAAGGGAAACCGGGCGTGTGTATAAACCTACTGATGACCAGTGAGATGAGAAATCGGGTCCAGGCTGAAACCGAACAGGACGGAGCTCCAGATACTGAAGGCAGCCAGTGATACTGATGATATGTTGGGGGAGGGGAGGGGAGCAGGCGGATTACCGTAAACTTTTAGATGGAATGTATCCATTAGTTCTCATAGGTTTCGTAGGGGGAGATGATATATGTTGAACTGCTCTTATTGATGTATAGAAAGGCTGGGACTATTATCCTTGATGATGACGACCGAAGACGACGACGACTCCATTTAAGAACCAAAAGCTTTAAAACTCTTTTATCTCTCACGGGCTCTTTGTTGGAAAAAAATATTTGTATTTATTGTATAAGGGAGGTGTGTGCTTTTTCGGGGGGGGGATGGGAAAAATGCATCGGTTTGTATTTTATGAACTTCTTTGTCCCTCACGTTGTTTATTTATTGATTCCTTATTTATGTATTTATTGGATTCTATTTAAGTCTTTCTTTGTAATAGTTTTTCAGGGGTTGTTGTGAGGCTTGTATCTGCAGAGAGTTGTGTTCTTGAGATCGAGACGAGAAGAGAAGATGCCAAACGAATGTTTCAAAGAAAAAAAAACAAACCAAACTTAAAGACTGTTGTACGCAGAGACGGAGACGGACCGTAGCAGGGAAACTGTGACGGGGGACAAAGTTGCTTCACTTCACCTCCCAGAAAAAGAAAAATCCCACTGATCTTGGAGAGTTACTGCTTCATGAACCTCAGGCGATGATGTTTACTTGAAACATACGTCCTCAAATGACATCGGAATACACAACTAGCTAATTGGCGTCATTTAGATTTCGCCTAATCAGATTACACATATTTCTCCATGCGTATGGATACAAATACAACAAGTACAAGTAGTACCTACATTTATAAAGTATTAGCTGTTACCTTTAGTTTTAAATTTGCTGCTCGAGCTTTTAGCTTGTTTTTGGCCGTTAGTTAAAGTTCCACCTTCTTCAGTGACCTTTCTTTTGTTATTATTAAAATTCGGACGCCGCTGGAGAAGTTTGTGATCAACAAATTTACACATTACAAAAAATAAGTTAGGACTCGGCCTGATTTAGAGAATCACGTCGTTTTTCAGGAACCGAGGGACGATCGATTGATTACACAGACTTTGTAATTGATTGATCTGCAGAAACTCAGTCCAGGGTCTGAAATGTGACCGTGAAGTGAGGACAGCAGCTCGTTTGACCCAGTTTCTCTCCGGGCTGGTTAAACTGCTCAGTGGTTGGTTGATTCGGTTTTTGTCCCACGCTTCGGTTTGGAATCCAACATGTCCGTTTCCTGTCGTCTCCTCCTCTGCTCTCTCTGAAAAGCTTTCTGACTCCCTGTGTCGTCCCGCTTCAGGACGACGAGGGCTCTGACTCTTACCTCTGATACTCTGATGAAAACCAAATAGATCTTCAAGCTTTAATGTCAAAAAAAAAACATTTAAAAAAGGATTTAAAAAAAAAAAGATGATGTCTGAACTCAGGAGCGAGGGACGTGAAGCTGTTAGTGTGATGAAGGAAAAAAAAAACAAAGATTTTCATTAACCACTTGTTCTTATGGCTTTAACCTACAGACGACACCACCGCCTCCACCCTGTCGGTTCAGGGAGGTCTGTGTGTGTTCCTCACTGCTGTCGGGGGAAAGCGTTTTAACTCCAGGTTTAGTGTTTTTACTCAAAGGACACGTGCTAATTTATGTTTTCAGCGAGTTGCTCGAGCTAGGAAATCCAACAGCAGAGCTCCAAAACATGCACGGATGACAAACTCTAAAGAAAATACCAGTTTATATTTGTAAGATTTGAGTTTCTTCTCGCTCCGACAGCAGTGCAGCTCTGACTCTGTGTGCCTGTGACGTCAGATTCCGCTGTGGTGGACAGAGAATGATACCAAAGTTAAAACTACCACAGCGAAACACAACACAACACGCACACGCACGCACACACACACACACACACACACACACACACACACACACACACTCACGGTGGTTCCATGTGTATATAAACATTCAGGATTCTCGTAACTGATCAAATAAAGGAAATCCAGCGCCTGACGTTAGTATTAAAATACTGTCAGATAATAAGAGCACTTCAGGCCTTGACAGTTTTTTTTTACTGTAGTTCTTCTGTGGCTGTGAATGTTACTTTTACTCTGCTCAACTTTCCGAGTCACCACCAAATAAAACTTTCTTTGGCCTTGAGAACACAAGATGTAAAACCTGAGAGCAGATAGAAAATAAAAGAGAGAGAGAGAGAGAGAGAGAGAGAGAGAGAGAGAATCACTTCAGTCGGTATTTGTTTGCCCCATGTTCGTTATTTAGGAGAAATTTAAAAGAAGCGTTTTCATTTCTATTTTTTCTACAATGCAGCTTAAATCCAAAGGTTAAGAGGAAGAGCAAAGATAGATTTTACTGCTAAAGAGAAAAAAAAAAACCTCAATAGTGAAAACCAAAGAGTTCCACTGTATCTTCTCACCTTGATTTTCTTTTTTATCCGCATTGTACAACGCCCACGTTTTTATGACGGCTCTGAAAGTGTTCTTTAATGTGTCCTAACGATATTGATGATGATGATGATGATGATGATGATGATGATGATGATGATGGTGAAGATGAAGCAAACACTGCTCTGTCAGCTTTAGTATCTGTTTCCTGGGTCTTCTGTTTTCAAGTATGCTTACAATATGCTGTCGTTTGACCTCCAGGCTCTCTCTGTCTGAGTTGACTCTATAACTTGATTCTGTTGGAAACGTTTGGGTTTGAAACTGTTCTCTACCGTCCCTGAACTCATCGCTATCTGTGTGCCTGTTGTTTTGGGGGCCAGGGAAACGGGGACAAAGCAAACCTGTAAGTGTTAGGAATAAAGTGCGAATTTAGACCAAAAGCCTGCGTCTTTGTCGTTGTTGTGTTTGTTTACTGTCAGAATCATAAAGCGTCTGGAGTTTTTTTTCTTTCATTTGATGATTTACATGAGTCACTTTCAACCTACAGAATGAATCCAATGTGTCTCGTGTCTTCCACGTCTTTACTTTGCCTCTGCTCTTTGTGTCCAAGTCCTCTCACATTTTAGTTTTGTCGAGAGCTGCTGACAAAGCAGGAAGATTTTTTTAAGCACACGTGCACTTTGCTCTACATTCTGGCAGTTGCCCGTTCAGGGGTGCCATCAGGGAGGGAAAGGCCTGAATCATTCAGGGGGCCCCGGAGCAGGACGGGCGCTCGGCAGCCGACCGGGGGGCATCGATATTTAATGTGTTGGTGCTGTTGTTGGCCTCGCAGGGGCCAGGGTTTCCAGTGGCGTTCCAAGTAGCACCACAAGCCTCCAAACTGCAGCTGCCGGAGATTAAAAGAGTTTTGTTGTTTAGAGAACAGAGATCGAACTTGTTTTCTTGCCCAAGAACTACATTTTCTCAGCCAGTTCCTACATTCTTCTCCTCCTCCTGGTTTTTATGAGCTGGATCCAGAGTCGTGTGTCACAGATCAGCCAAACCATAATCCACCCTGCTGCTCCTATCGGCACTAAATCAAACCAGTGCACGTACAAATAGCTGCTGGGTAGAACATTTGAGCTCGTTTTTTTCTCCGTCTGCACATTATTCAAGTCACGGCTCCGAGACTTATAATCAGATCTGTTATTTCTCGCCATGTTTGCAAAGATATAATAACACACGCTTATGTTCCTTTTGAGGCCAAATCAAGCATCAATACATTTAGTTTTTCTCTTCATCGAAGGCCTGAAGACGTTTCGGTGTTTAGTTTGACTCTGTCCCGCTCGTATGAAACGTTCTCTGACATCATGGAGACATGAACGGCAGATGTGTGAGGACGTCTGTGTGAAACTGATAATGTGAAGCTTTGACATTTAGCTTCTTCCATCATGAACCCATCGTATGATATAATGATGCTGCTACCGGTCCTGGGTGGTTCACATCTGGGTGGGCTCTCTCTCTCCTCTCTCTCTCTCTTTCTCTCTCTCTCTCTCTCTCTCTCTCTCTCTCTCTCTCTCTCTCTCTCTCTCTCTCTCCTACTCTCTCTCTCTCTGTGTCTGTGTGTGTGTGTGTGTGTGTGTGTTTCCAGTCAGGCCCCGTCTCTCGTCTGGGAACTAACATGTTGTTACCCACAGGTCTCTTAGGAGCAACTTTGCTTTTCCTGCTATACAAGTAAGAATCTCTCTCTCTCTCTCTCTCTCTGTACACACACACACACACAAACACACACACACACACACACACTCACACACTCTCTTCTCTCCGTGCTCGGTGCACCATGAATGAACCTCTGTGTCTGCACCTCTGCAGACGCTGCGTGCCAGATGTGACTGAGCCAAATGTTTGCAAACCCAAATGAAACACCAGGTGTGAAGCAGCCGTGACATCAGCAGCTCCGCATGTGACCAACGCTGAGGAGCAGCAGAGAGGAGGAGCAGAGAGGAGGAGCAGAGACGAGGAGCAGAGAGGAGGAGCAGAGAGGAGGAGCAGAAAAGACCTCAGGTGATAAGAACTGTTTTATGACTCTCAGCAAAAATAATCAAACAAACCATTTTGTTGTTTTACCAAATGTCACTCCAGCTTTTATAACAAGATCCACAATAATAACCAAATTATTTAATTCTTTCAAATGAACTGTCACCAAAACAGTAGGTTAATATTGTTTTTCAAATCAGATCAAATTAGACAATATTGTTTTTTTGTTTTGATGATTCATTCCCACAACTGAAAAAGTTTTATTTTGTGTTGTAAGAAGTTGAAACTCTTTGAAACCCTTAAATCATTCATCACAGTCTCATACAGAGGAAGACATTAAAACCATATTGATACAGAGGGAAACAAGACGAAATGTTAAATTGCCGTATAATAAAAACAATTGTTCACTATCACAATTTTTAAGTTACAGTATTTTCCATTTTCATTTTGTTCTCAGATCTGAAATGTCTGTTCGTCTCTCGACCTTTTCTATGTTTGCTGCAAATATTAAGTTGCAGTTTATCTTACGAGCCACTAGATGGTGTCCACTCATAAAAAGACCTGTTCTCTGAGTTTTCAGGCTCACGTTCACTTTATTCAGTAAATTCAGTTATACAGTAGTAAATTACTTTTAAAAGTGATGGTTTGTATATAGTCTTATATAAACTCATACTAGTAAACAAATTAATTTGACTTCATAGTTTCTGTGTAACGTTTGAAAGAGGTTTTCTCTGACTGGCTCATTTCAGACGTGAAGTACAGATCAAGATGTGAGACACAGTTTTAAAACACTTTTCACAGTGAGATGATAGAAGAGGTTAATGTATCAAGGCTCAGTCAAACAGAAATCTGAAGACAGTAGACGAGTAATGATCCTAAATATTATCCAACTTCATCTGAGTCTGCAGCCGTGTGTGTGTGTGTGTGTGTGTGTGTGTGTGTGTGTGTGTGTGTGTGTGTGTGTGTGTGTGTGTGTGTGTGAGTCAGAGTCATATCACAGCAGCAGCTAACGTGTTGTTCTGCTACATTTCACATGTAAATTCAGTGTCAGCAGTTAAACTGTCTGTGGTGCAAACACGTCACACTGGTTCTGAGTGATTTTGAATACATATTTAAATCAGTGGGTAAACACTTCAGGCTCTGTGGTGTTGACTCTGCAGGGCCTGTCTCCGTGTCCGATGATACGGATCACATCCTTCCCTTGAGCAAGAAGTACCAGTAAGAGTACTAGATTACAAGTAAATGTACTCAGTTACTTTCCACCTCTGGTCGTGCATGAAGTGATCAGAGCTGCAGAGATCAACGTCTGATTCACTCACACACAATAGAAATGTTTTAAAATCCTGTTTCTCTGAACCCTCAGATCCGGGGTTTCCCCAGCAGAAGGTCAGGTCGGTGTGAACGCTCCGCGGCCTTCGTGCACACGGCTACACGCCTGTAATGTAAACACGCGACACCACATCTGCGTCTGGCGTGAGGTTCCATACTCCAGACACCTCCAGACACAACGTCCTCCGGTAACCGCGGTGATGCAGACAGTCACCCTGTAGCTATAGAAACAAAACTGTATGGGTGTGCGGTAGGTGGCCGGCTGCTTGCGGTGGGTTGGCGCGTTTGGCTGATCACCGCGGCCCTGGTGTGATGTCTGTTGCCATCACACTCACCGCTGAGCCTATACGCTGCTTCCCCACCCAGCCAACCCCACCAGCCCGGCCAAACCTACACAAACACGGTGCCAGCCAATCTCAACCCGACTCAGACAAACTCAGCCTCAATCCAAACCCATCCGAGCGTAACTGAGTGCAGCCGAGCCCACCACACTCCACCCTGCATTTGATATTTTATACTGGAGACATCATTTCTCCAGCGCTCTCCTCCAGAGCGACTCACAACTGTGGAAGAATCATCATAATTGTCTGTGGTGGGATCGTCTGGTGGGAAGAGGGAGCGTCTTAAAAACTTAAAGGTCACAGACTCTTGATCGCAAATGATTCGTCTGTCAGTCAACTGTCAAAGCGTCTGAGCCACAAACCGCTCGGTGTCTGTGGATGAGAGCGTCGAGCCAAAACCCTAAGTAAACACATGTATCCAAGAATAAAAGACAATCGCTGAAATACAAATAAGTAGAAAACGATAGAGGTTTAATGTCTGAGTGGAGGGGAAAACCCAAACGTTTTAGTTTTTATTTAAAAGGCCCGACAAGGATTTAAAAGTTATACTGAGCAACAGAGCCCTCTGCAGCCACACATGGTGATAGACTCTGTTGGACGCTGAGCGATTCAAGGTTAAAGGTCGTTAGATTGTTAAAATCCTCTTCACAGCCTGATGACCATCATAAATGAAGTCCTGGGAAAGAAAGAAAGTTTGCAACCGTGTTCAAACGTTTGAAAGAATGTGGCCCAGACCAGCTCTGGTGTGATCAGATCTGCATCAGATCGAGTGCGTTCACACCACATGTTAATACCAGGTGTGGACGGGGCCCTGACTGTGTACTGCGAACAGAGGATATTACCCACAATCCCCCAGCTTCCTAAACAAGAAACTCTGTTTAGAAGTTTTAAAAGTTTCCTGCTGGAAACTGGAGATGAACTTTCTGGACCTGATTCTGACAGTTGAAGCTGCGAAGCGAGAAAGAAAGAGGAAACATTCTCCGCATTTCATGATCTCAGTCTTTAAAGCTGCTGATAAAATAAGTTGCGTCGTGTTTAAAATGAAATTAATTCAAATCCAGTAAACCGTTTTTTTATTCAAACACAAAGTCAAAATCACCGTAATCTTTCGGTCACTGTGTTTCTCTGTGAGACACAGGTACAGACACGAGGACATATAACAGATCCTCACATATCTGTACAGCACAAGACAGCAGACTACACACATCACACTCACTGTGTACATTATATTCAGACAGGGAGGATGAGGAGGGGGAGGGGGGGCGGCTGCTGCGTCTCAGGTCTGTCTTCCTGCCAACCTGAAAAGGAAACAGGAGAGAGAGATGAAGAGCAGGATCCGATTTTAAAAATGAAGGGAAGGAAGCGAAGGAGTTTAGGAAGGGAGGAAGGAGGGAATGAAGTGAGCCAGTGAACGTCAGAGAGAAACAACAAACCTTCCCCTGAAATTAAAAAAAAAAAAAGGTTAAGAGCGTTTCACAGAGCTGAGAAACACACAACCGAGACACACACTCCTGCAGCTCCACATCCAAGCCACAGACGTTTAGATCAACACTGAACCAAGTCTAAGCACCTGGTTAGTATTTTCATTGGCCTGTCGGTGAGTTAGCAGCGTCCACTTTTACATACTTTTCTGTCTCCGCTGTCAACAGACAGTAAAAGCGTATGAATGAGCCACTGTGAGGTTCTCAGAGGCAAAGAGCTGCGGGCGTCGCTATCACTGCTAAATTAAATTTTACGTTTAACTCAGTTAGCTGAGACTGATTTACAGTCAGTGCATCCCGCACGCTGGATTTTAAGGAGCATTCATAGACTCTAATATTTCTAATACTCAAGAAAACTAATCGGCTCCAGGAGACTTGTTTTGTTTATTGTGTGCAACCTGTGTGGAATTTAGCTTTTTCTTTTTTTGGTTCATCACATTAAGTCCAATTGGAGTTTGTCCAATTTGTGCATCATTCGCCTCCTTTGAATCACTTTGGTTGTGTAAATTAGCTCCACCACCCCTGTCCGCTTGTTTTGTCAGCAGAATTGTTCAAAAACTGCAGAACAGAGTTTCCTGACGTATTCAAGGAATAAGAAAAGGACCGTAACATTTCTAACATAACAAGATGGGGAGCGTTCACAAATTCCCAACAACGTCATGGCAATTTGAAATATACTTATTATCGGGTACTTCATAAATGTTTTGCTTTCAAATATCCGTGGGAGTTTTTTTCGTAAACGTGACACGTCCCTACATGCTAACTGACTGAGCTCAGCAAGTTTTATACATGTGCCCTGGGGCCTGTTGAAAGGCATTGTGGGAAATGTTCAGGCAGCAGGTGGAAGGAACGTGATTGATGTTGCAGTCTGGAGGTCGCGGCTCTCCTCGTACATATAGGAGTGTTTCTAAAGCGATAGCGTTGACGGAGCAGTCTGGGTATTCGGGGAGTGTGTTATGGGAGGAAGCGGAGCTCGGTGCCAACTGGAATAGGAAGAGGGATTTCCTCCAGATACAGACAGAGGAGACTAGTAACACTGAGCTCTATATAGACTGACACCGTTCCTCACATGCCTCGCCTTCTCCCCGAGTGACTGACTGCTCTACTTCCTAATCCCCCCCCCCCCCCTTGCCTCTCTCTCTCTCTTTTCTTCCTGAAACTCCTCCTCTTTCACCGTCCTCTCCTTCTCCCCCTCTTCCATCTTGCCAACTCACACTTCTTCCCTTCACCCACTTCTGCCTCCCGTCTCCGGGCTCCGCTCTCTCAGGTTTCCCTTACTCATGCTCTTCTTCCTCTTCTCTGACTCTCTCTCTCTCTCCTCGGTGCAGACTTGGCACAAGGCCGCAAATAGGTCAAATATAACTCTCACATTCCTCTGTGCCGTCGCTCTCCCTCTCCAAGGACTGAATGTGGCCTCACACGGTCTCCCTCCACGTTAAAGCTTTGGTGATTCTGCGTCTCTGTGCAGATGAGCTCCTCATTAGGTGATGACTTTTTTTCGCTCGCTCGTTCACTCGGTGGGTGTTTTGAGATTCTGCTGTGTGACTCATTATGCACAGTAATAACTCTACGGAGGTTCATAATGAGCAAACGTTCAGTAAACTCCGTTGGCTCTGCTCTTTGCTCGGATATACGTCAAAACCTCTTGTGATGTCTGACTCGATAATTTAGTGAGTTCTCATTCTCGCAGTTTTCTTCTCATAAATCTTCTCTTCGCGTTGTCGGGTTCAGTTAAATAGAATCAGCTCAGTCAAACTTTTTACAGTGAACGAGATGGTTATTTATTGATGACTGCAGTTCGTTATTCAGACGCTTGTTGCTCTGACTGTATTCAGATTCAGCTTGAAGGGGGCCGTCCTCCCCGAAATTCAAATGAGCCTAAAATGTCCCCTGTGACCTCCCGTAGAGCAACAGCGAGCCAACGGAAAGAGCTCTGCCACCCTTCCTTCTTTCCTCTATATGTTTGTTTTCCTATTCAGGAACCCCTCTCTCTCTTTCTCTCTCTCTCTCTCTCTCCTCCCCCTCAACCTCCCCCATTTTATCACCAACCCTGTTTCTTCCATGGCCTCATCCTCCCTGCTTTTCCTCCATTTCTGTCCTCCCCTCATCGCACAGGAGCGTGTTAATCCCATTACACGTGTGTGAATACCAGCTGGAGGAGAGAGGGCGAGAGAGGGAGAGAAGAGGGGGAGGCAGAGGGAGAGAGGGGAACAGAGAACGGTTTTGTCCGAGTGTGAGTGACTGCTTACTATACCACTGTGTCTGCCTGATGCAAAATCCCCCATAAGATATATAAAGTCAAATAAAGAGCTGAAGATGCAGCGTCCTTTACAAATAGAGAACGAGTAAATGTACTTAGTTACTTTCCACCTCTGGTAATTGAATAAAATGAAAAAATAAAACAAGTGAGAGTGAAACATAAGAGACATTTGTTTTAACTCAGTTTGAACTTAATGTGTTTCCATGTCTGCTAACGCTCAAGTGTCCAGGACGTTGAACCGAGTCGTCTGAAATGTTTAAAACTACGTGTTCCGTGTTTCAGGTGCTTGTTTTGGTTCTGCCCCCCCCCCCGGAGAGTCGGAGCTGGTTGCTGGGACGTCGGTGAGGCGATGGGGACGTAGACGGTGCAGACAGGCCCAATGTGGCTCCTGACGAGTTCAAGCGCCAAGAAAATAAACAAGCCTTTTGATCACAAAGGGCCCATTCACTCTCTCTCACTCTCCGCCTCACTCTCTTTCTTTCTTTCTTTCTCTCCCTCTCTCCCCCTCCCCCTCTACTTATCCTCAGTAGTCCCCCTCAGCTCTCCTCTCCTGACCTCTTCCTTTTTCATCCCCTCTTCCACTCATTTACAAAACTCTCCACGTTTGTCTCAACCTGCTTTTTTTTCTCCATCTTATCTACACACCCCAGAAAACTGTCCTGCTGCTCTGAGAGTGAGACAAAAGCAGCAGAGGGACAGACATCATCTGACCAGCCAGGGGGCAGACAGACAGACGGACAAGGGCCTCCTTATTCCACAAACATACAGTCATGGTGCAGTGCAGAGCAACACGACATGGAAAATGTCTCCATCACTCCATCTTTAGAACAAAACACGAGCAGGGGTCGCAGGGAAACTTTCCCCTGCAGCCACTGACGCTCCCTCGCTCCCTGTGCTGTCACAAACACGCTGCACCGCCTCGTCCTGACTCTGCCACCGAAGCTCTGTGTGTTTTCTTATGCATACAGATGGGCTGGTGTGAAAAGGCCTCTCCCATTACAGTTTTGTTGTCGACAGCGAGCGCTGCTCACTCTTGGGTGTGGCTCCGTTACCATTTGCCCCCTCAGGCCTGTTTTCCATTTTCAAAACATGCCAGAATTCGCTCGAATAGAAAACACTTACCTCTAAAAAAAACAAACAATTAAAGACAGAATAGTCGTACTTTCTTAAACTTGAATAAAAAGAAAACATCCCAGTTGTATATATAATATAATTAAGTTTTGTTCAGTATTACAGAGACACAGTAGTAAGATAAGAGATAAGAGATAAGATAAGATTATCCCCCGAAGAGGAAATTCCTGAATTGACTCAGCAGCACAAGGAAGTACGAGACTCAGAAATACTACAGACATTTAGAAATGTGCAAAGACAAAAGTTATGTAATTGTGAAATTTGTACTTTTACAACATTTGCAGCAGTCCGTCGTGGATTTGGGGATTTTATTCTGTGGGTTAACTTAACTAAACTCTCAGTTTGTTACAAGGAAGTTGTGTTTGTGACCAAGACAACACTAAAACTCCAGGATGAATCACCATGAAAGGAAGGATGTGGTGTTGGTCAGCGACGTACTCGTTTAATGCAGATCCAGTTATTCTATCTTTTACGCTGCAGGATTGGGTGTTTTTCATCTTTTACTCCTGATTTCACAGAGAATAATTCATATTAAATGAAATGAATAAAGATTAAATAAATCATGCATGTTTAGAGGACGGATGTTTATGTATAATTTGGTGCAGACCCAAAATGAAAATCTGTATCCAGGGAATTTAACTGTGGTTTCATCAGCGGACAGTTGAGGCTTAGCGAACGTGTGAACTCCACTGACATTCTTGTTAGTTCTAAGATAAAGTTAAGCTTTAGTGTCTGTAGATGTATTTAAAAATCTTAAATTGGGTGAATAATCAAATATCAAGGTCAAAATAACTTATTGGTGATTCCTGTATTTTATCATTTCCCAATCAGCACTGATTGATTGCTCCTGTTTACTGATTAGGGTCATTACCACCACAGTAATGAACTGATGGTGACTCTGGTTATCAATTAGGCCCAATCACCCCACTGATTCACACGTATGTAGCCGTCAGCGCGGCCTGCTGGGCCTTTGTTGCTGCTGCTTTCACATGCAGGCGGCGTCTGCATCCCCCGACCAGGCCGTCACCCCTGCAGACACTCGCTCTGCCTCACTCCTCCTCCTCACTCCTCCTCCTCCTCCATCAGCCAACTGTTGTTTCCACCACAGCTTTTCAGTCCCCACACACTCTCAGTCCAAGTGCTGATGCGGCTCCGCTTCAAGTTGCTGAGTTGTGAGTCCAAAATTAGAAATCATTTGGAAGTTATTAACTGACTTTAGTGCTGCGCTCAAAGCGCAGGAAGACGTGTGAGGATAAACTCAGTGCTGTGGAACCGTGGGCTTTGTAACAGCACTGACACATAGTTCAAGTGTGTGAGGAAACTTTCCAACAACATATTTGTATGCGACATTTGACAGACTCACATTCACTCTCTTGTCCTTTGGGAACAAGAACTGTGACCTGATCATTATAATGATCAGACTGAAGCAACTAAACCCAAAACCAGACACTTTACAGTTGTTATTAACTAGAAAGCCCAACAACAGTGTTTTAATATTGTTTTTATGTCACATTGGTTATAAGAGCAATGCTCAAATATACATTAACTAATGTGATAAGGGCGCTTTGTTAGACAAATACTTTTCGCAGTAACAGTCCAATGAAAACATTTTGAGCTCTACTAAACTAATACAGCGAATATTCCTAAATACGTTTTGTAAAGAGCCACAGTAAGATGGTTAACCTAATGAATTCACACTTTAATCTCCAAAGTGAAATCTGTGTAAATATTTGATTTTCTGTGAGTGAGTGTCAGAGATTAAAGCGTTTGAGTCGTTCAGGTGGATTCAACAGTCTTTGTGTGACGACTGTGAAAGTGGATCTGAAACATCTTAATCTTTCTGTCATCAACAGGTCGTCAGGCTGAGCACGGCGCAGCGACAGAGCCGTTCTCACCGAGGTTTGTCAGGGTTCTGTCCCGACTTGTCCTCAGGAACAGCAACAACCACATGAAACAAATAAAAACTGGAGCTGAAACAATGAACTCACAGGCTTATTCACGACATCTTGACTTATCATTGTAGGAAATGAAAGATGTATCTTCTCAAATGTGAATATTTGCTTGTTTTCTTGAAACATTTTCACAGTTTTCTGATCTTTTCCTGATTAAAGAGACAGTTTGATGTTTGAAAGTATGAAGCTGCAGCCAGACACTGGTTAGTTTAGCTTAGCACAAACATTGGAAACAAGGGGAAACAACTAAGCTGTGTCCAAGAGTAGAGTAAAAGCAGAAGGTTTAAAATGAAATGAGAAACTATAAATCTGTGTCAACAACCAGTGAGATGAAACTTTAATCTAGAGAACAACCAGGGTCACTTTTCTGGAGGACGTTTATGTGGCACAGGTGTGATGAAGCATCAGGTAAAGACCGGAGGACGATGGGTGGATGAGGAATAAAGGTGAGGGAGTGAAGAGGAGGAGGCTTGAAGGAGGTGAGGTGTAGGCAAAGAGGAAGAAAGCAGGAGGTGAGGAGGATGAAGGGCAGAGCAGAGGAGTGGAAGAGGAGTAGGAGTGACATAACAATAAATTACAAAGTACTTCAGGCTGTGCTGAAGTACTTTACTGAAGAAGAGAAGAGGAGGAGGAGGAGGAGGAGAGATGCTCACAGAAGAGGAGGAGGAGGAGGAGGACAGGTGGATGTGACAGCAGAGAGACGAGGTAAAACTGTGATGAGATGTTTTCTGTCTCTGTTGATGTTACTGTGCCTCTGTTGGTGAGTGTGTGTGTGTGTGTGTGTGTGTGTGTGTGTGTGTGTGTGTGAGAGAGTGTGTGGTGGCCTTCACTTCCCACTCGCTGCCACTCAAAGTAAATGAGCAGAGGACTCAGGAGGAAGGATGGAGGAAGGAAGGATGGAGGGATTAGTGGAAAAAGAAAAGGGGTGTTCCCACCCATCATCACACACTCTTCTTCTCCTCTTCCTCCTTTTCGTCTCTTCTCTTCTTCTCCTCTTCTCCTCTTCCTCCTCTGCTCTCTTCTCTTCTTCTCCTCTTCCTCCTCTTCTCCTCTTCATTCTGCTCCCTCCACTTCTCTGGAGTATTTCTGCTCATTTCTCTGATGTAAGAAGATCCTTCATTAGAGAGAGAGGGTGTGTGTGTGTGTGTGTGTGTGTGTGTGTGTGTGTGTGTGTGTGTGTGTGTGTGTGTGTGTGTGTGTGTGTGTGTGTGTGTGTGTGTGTCAGGTCGCGGTTGCGTCGCTGTGGCAGTTTCAGGTAAACACGCGCATCACCGGCGGCGGTAACGGGTCTCCACAGCAACGCAGTGACGCGCCAACCGGGAGAGAGCGTGGCGACAAAGCGACATCCAAGATCGTCTATACGAGGAGGATGAGCCACGGAAATAAAAAAAAAAACAAAACAAATAACTTTTAACACTTAAAATAAGTCACCCTGGGAAATTAAATCAATGAACTGTATGTAGATCAATCCAAAGTGAATGTTGAACCTGACCTACAACCAAACTGTTCCCTATTTTCTAAGCAATGTTCCCTGTGTCTCTGGTGGAATATGATGAGGCCAAAGACAAATGTCTGCACATCTACACTCCCGCTAACGTTTATTAAACACCCGGGTAAAGTTTTGACCTTTCTGCGGCTGAAACTTTCCCTCGCGTGGGAACTGAACATATGCTGGAGCGTCATCTGTCGTACGGACATTTCTCATCTTCTGATACGGGGAAAGAAAAAGGTTTTTGCATTTTGATGGATCCATCTTGGGGCCTTAATATATATAAATGGGCTCGTGGCCCCTCGGGACACTGATTACGGCCCTGTTCTTCCAGAATGTTGTGTTCTTGTCCCAAACAATGATTTCTCTCAGAAGTTTCTGGTTGTGTATGTTTTTTGTTATTGTTCTTCAGTTTCTGGTTGATAATACATCCAGCCTACGTTTAAACACGGTCTTTGCTCCATAGGTTTTTTATTTTTTTATTTATTTATTTATTTATTTGTTTCTAAATCCCAGAATGCAGCCGCGGCTCACTGTTGTAGTGGAATGTAAAGTAAGTCCTCCGGAATCAATAGACGATCTTTGGCAACAAGTGGGCGTTGAGTTCCTCTCGCGCTCCCTCCCTCCGTGGGTCAGCGTGGGCGGCCCCGCGTGGCGGGAGGAGAGAAACACGACACCCCGGCGGAGGAAGGAGGGGGGGAGGAGGAGGAGGAGGTGGTGGTGGGGGGGGCGGACACGAAGTGAGCGAGTGAGTGGAAAAAGAAGAAAGTGTGAGCCGGAGGAAGAGAGAGGGAGCGGGCAGAGAGAGGGAGAGTTGGCACCGGTACTTTTGTTCCTTTCGGCAGCGCCGCTTTTCTGGACCGAGGAGGATGATGATGATGATGATGATGGTGGCGGCGGTGGTGATGAAGATGGTGATGTGGAGGAGGAATCGACCCTGCGACGTCGCCACCACACTCGGGCTCCGCGCTTAGAGCCGTCGCATTCCGTCGCTGCAGCACCGACCGCGGCACGACTCCGCCAAACTACTTCGACTCTGCGCCATTCGGACCGGGGCGACCGGGATCGTCCCCTCCTCCTCCTCCTCCCCCCCCCCGTACTCCTCCGGAGACCTCGGGGCAACTTTTTTTTTTTTTACTCGCGTCCTGAAAAACAACCAGAAAAAAGTTTTTCAGCCAACGTGGATGAGACGGAGAGAAAAGCCGGAGCCTAACGGAGGTGTTTATCCGATTCCGCCACAACTTCCAGGCACCGAGCTCGGGGCTGGTTCTTCCCCTCAGCGAGCCTCTTGCGCGAACAACACCGGAGGAGGGAGTGGGGTGTCACGGCTAACCCTGCTAACGGGCTAGCTAGCTAACGAACCACCGTCTAAAGTTACCAGTCGACGGGGGGAAAGTGACCGAGGCGACGCACCGAAGACGGCCACGGAGATGAAAACCCCGGGAGACTCCGGTGAGTGTCGCGGTCACATGCATCTAATAAAAAATCATCGTTTTAATTTTTTCTGTTATTTTTTTTTTGGTGTTATTTGTTCCTCACGGGAAAACAACAGCGCCTGTAGCTTCAGTGGCTAGCGGGTTAGCATGCTAACGAGCTCCAGGGAAAGTGTGACAAAATTATGGCGCTGGAGTGGATCCATCCGAGTCCCCCGTGGTTTCTGTAAACCCGGAGAGTCGGTGCCCCTCCGCGGGGCTTTACCCTTTAACACCCGGCGAATCCGAACAAACTTTTAACACTGCTTCTTCCAACTTTATATCAACTTTTTTTTTTTTTTAAGCGCATGTCCCACAAGCTACGGTGCTAAACAAACTGTGGAGTTAGCTTTAATTTCCTGGATCCGTGTGCAGGAGCCGGGGTCAGGGCTAAAAGAGCCCTGACCCCGGCTCCTGGAGCTCCGTGGTTTCAGATTCAGGTCAAAATAAGTTTCGTTCAATGGACGAACAAGTTGAAGAAAGTCAAGTTGGTAGCAGATCCCCCACACTGGTGCTGAGCTCAAGCAGAACAACACACCGTGTGATATAAATGCTTTTTTTTATTTACATTTTCCTGCAGGAAAGTCCTCTGATAGAAAGTTGTTTAAAACGTCTGTGGTTGATAAAAGAAGAAAATAATCTACTCGTGTGTGTGTGTGATTTAAGGTCGTGGCACATTTGCATTTGTGATTATTCTAAGGTGGAGGTGTCAGCCCACACACGTCTCCTTTCATCACTGAGAAGTGGAAAGTGGCTGCGTGATTGGATTGGGAACTTTGCACTTGATCAGTTCGGGTGATTTAGTGCTTGTTGGCTGTGATGCAGAAACACAACATGGCTCACTTGACTGCTGCCGGAGAAGCATACTTTGTCTCCTTTGTTTACACCACTTCCTTCCTGAAAGGCATTTTGCAAGTAAACCTGTTTGACCCTTGACACTTCAGACACTCGCATCCAAGCGGATTGTTTTACCTGCGTATTTAAAGATTTACCAAACCTGCCTCTGGAATTTGAATAGATCACTACTCAGAAACCTCAAGGCCATGCTATTTCAAATTCCGTACATTTTTTTATTTGAAGGTGTAATTGGTTTGGTAGAAATTATTATGATTTTCCATCCATGGGGTATGATTTCACCTCCATTGTGCCTTTTAGGTGCTTTTAAACTCAGTTTAGTCAGGAGCGTTGTGTGGTAATCTTGGGCAGGCAGAGATCCAGTTCCCATAATGGATGTTTTAAAAGGGGAATGCCACACCACAACACAACGTCATAATTAGAAATATGGCTTCAAATCTCAGTGCTGCCTGAGATAAACTTTTTATATCTCAAAACAATCAAGCTAAAACTCAAGCTACTTTTTACACACAGGGGCACAAGACTCCATCAGGAAATGAACAGATTCGACTGCCACGGCCCCAAAATACTCCAGCGTTCAGAGCTTTCCCAGTGACCCATGAAACATCCCTTTTTTGATCTCAACCACGGAGCTCATCATGCAGAAAATACCTAACTTGCAATTATACATCCTTGATTTAGGCAAGAATACACTGTCAAAATAAAACTCTCCGGAGGGATCAGATTAGCAATGAAATGCAGCAATAAAAGTAGAATGGCCTGTATATACACACACACACAGCAGAGAATAGATCCCTTTTGTCTATTTCTATGTTATTGTGTACTTTATTTCTCTCTATGGTTGGTTTAAAGAAGTTACAGCCCAGCTCTGAAGTGAGTTTTCAGTACTTGCTATATATTTCACTGCTTGTATTTATTGGCTGAGTCATATCCTTGAGTTTCTAGGAATTAAACAATCACTCTGAATGGAGCTTGGACCTTGACGAAGGTCGTTATAGTTGACAAAACTATTTTCACAAAATACCAACAATCTGTATCCATGTTACATGATGCTCGGAGCTACACAGGCCTTTTGTGTGCGTCTCTCGTGGTGTCAGAGCCTGTTAACCGCTTTAAACACATACATACGTGTGCATATAAATATATATGGGTCAACCTCCACTCTCTTCCTATCAGGAAGTCAGCAGTCTGGCCCCACCAGCTCCAATTTTCCACTTGTGTTACTCCTTATATCAACAACGCTCCACATGTAAGACGTCACAGCTATAGACAGACCAGGGACCCAGCATGCTAAGCAATGTGTGTGTGTGTGTGTTTGAGCATGTGTGTGTGGAGTGAAAGGAACCATACATGAGCAATTAGCTGGTGTTAAGTCTGGTGAGCACTGGGCTGCTGTTTACGACTGTGACTGTATTTTAATGTTTGTGAGTTTAAGTGTGTGTGTGCCCATATGTCTGTCACCGTGCTGCTCTACCTGGCATTGATGTGGTCACAACAACATGAGTGTTTGACTTTTACCCGTGAGACCAAATTGCCCTTGAGGAAGACCATTTGGTTTTGGAGAGTTGACTCAGTCTAATGCAATCACAGGAAGAGCAGCTAGACGTCTTTATGCAGATTCAAATAGCTCTAATAACACTGGTTAGACCAACGCTAATGAGCCCAGGCCTCATTTCAAGGAAAAATAAGACGTTAGTTTCTTTTGGGAAGGGCTCTGTTGTGTTACTGTCTCACCACTATACTGAATTAAGCCGTTGGCTTCAGCAGCAGAGACGACGCAATTACACAACAAGTCGAGGCCAAGTTGTTTGTCTCAGGGAAAGTTTGAGAAGAGGTGCTGGCGACTGATGTGCAGAGATGTGGTTTTTGCAGTCGCTGTGTTTTTGGGACACCCTGTCTCTCTGGGATTTATTGGAGATGTTGTGGTGTCACGTGCTTCCAGTGGATTTGCTAATTGTCACTTAAGATCAAAGTAAAGAGGATTAACAATGGTTTCATGGTAGTTTGTGGAGCTCTCCGTTTGTATTTTTATTTGTGAGAAAGCCGTTTGTCCATATCTTTTATTTTTGCTAGCACCAGTCAGGCTGGAAACATTTTCAGTTTCACCTTTCTAATACACACTACAGCTGTACATCCCTGGCTTCCCTTCCACATGTGTGATTACTGCCACTGATCAAATTAACACAAAGGTTGACCTGATCACATTCCAAACCACTACTGTGCTGAGTCTGGCCAAGTAGACCCCTGGAAAAACTACAGCAGAGTGACGTCAACATTTCTCTGGTGTGTTGTCAAAGCGGCAGCACAGGTCAACGTTGCTGCGATCATCTCTTGATGTGATGTCAAACCTCTTTTCCTGGAAGTGTGTATGGACGGTGGCTTCTGTGACCCATGCAAAGCTCAGAGAAGAGACAACACGTTACACGAGCCAGGACTTGCTGGCCAAACAAACACCAGGGCCTCACGCACAGGAAGGCCCTACACTCTGCTCATCAACATCCATGTCTAGGTGATGTAATTATATCAAATAAAAAGTTATTGGCTGGGATTTGCTTGAGGGTGCCTAATCATTTTTTGATTGTGGGTCTCACTGATTCTGGATATCATCTAATTTTGGAATCAAACGTTCAACATTTAGTTTTTTATTTGAATTCCTTTGGCAAACTTGTGATAGCTCAACATTTTTAGAGATTAATCTAAGACATACATGTTGGTTTGGGCAGAAACTGAGTAAACCTTCAGTAAACGTTGAATAAGAGACCTTCCATTCTAAGTTATTGTTATTTAGCTTTATCCAAACTATTTCCCCCAAGTTTATCCTTGGTGAAGGTCCCCATGATCACATCTTTAAAAAGTCATTAGTTTTGCAGAAAAGTGGAAAAGTCTGACTCTGCTCAACATAATAGATTAATCCTGGAAGTTTACTGATGAAGCGCTTTTCTCGTTAAGCATCAATCACCACTGATTGTCTGACCAATGAGAATTTAGTCTGAGTCTATTGACCGACCAGTTGAATGTGAGACTGCAACACAATTTCCAGGCCACTGATATGATGAATCTGTGTTTGCATGGTTGCTGAACATCTGTATCAGATTGAGTTCCAAGAAAAAAAGGCTTCTGCTCTTTGATTGAAATTCTGACATGGAAACCAGACTTTGATGTTGGTGTTATAGATAACTGAATAATATTTTATCATGGTGCCACATTGTCTAGATTTAGACAGTTCTTCACAGCACTCATATAAATATACAATCAAAATAGAAGCTCTCACCACTTTGTTTACAGTGTTTTAAGCTACATTTGTCATGTGACATGGGGATTTGCCATTAAATTATCTGGTGTTAGAACATTGCAAAGCCAATGTGTTCCTGAGCAGTATCTCTCACAGAAGAGCAGGCCCGGCTCAGACACGCTGCAGTACCGCTTTTTAGTTCAAAGAATGTGCTCGCTAAGTATTCAAGTATTTATGACTGGGTGAATCTGCGTTGGCTCTTTGACGGTCGACCTCCAACAGTGCTCATGAAAGGACAGAGCAGGTCAAGTGGAACCAACAACTCGCTTCACCGAGCAGATAAGGAAGTCTTCTGCTGCGGGACCGATATCTGTGAAACACCTGACAGGATTCTGGCTTACCAGCTGCAGCGCTATTCGGCCATGCACAAATTAATCTCTCTTGCATAAACTTAATATGTTAGAGAAAAGAATTCGGACATGATGTGTGTTGATCCATTTCCCTATCTAAAAACCTTTGTCCTGAAAAATCTGCGTTTACTCTTGAATTGTGGAGTTTTTGAATCAAACCAAGGCTGAGAGAGTACAGCAGGTGAAGAGGCAGGTTTGTGATTTGGCTGTTTTGACTGGAGTCATTCAATCTTGAAAGCGGTGTGTGCGGTGTTATGGCTATCATCTGTGGCTCGTGGAGAAGGAGGGGTGTCCCTGGTTGGTTTGGCGTCATAAGGATGGAGGTAGGGCTCTGCCGACATGCGGGTCTGACTTATATGCACTGCAAAAGGAATTAAGGGACAGACTAGGTGTGGTCTTGTATGACTGTATAATACTGCCCACACTGCCACTGCCAGGGCAAAAGTAGCTGCAACCAATGTGCCGTCAGAGCAAAAATATCCACCGAATGCCATATGTTTTTAGGGAGCCGGTTTTAGCTGAAAGGAGTGGTTAGAGGTAGCCTGCCAGGTTATGTTCTGGTAGTTAGAGGGACCTGCAGTAGGTGGCAGCATCTAGGATTTTTTAAATTAAGTGTGGCATTCACTGGCAGTGCATGGCAACACCAGTGGAAAGTCTTCATTTAGAACCCATTTGTAAAATGATGCAAAATACATTGGGCACATTTTCTCTAAAGCGGCCACCTCAGGAGTCACAGAGGGAGAAGTCCCTGCCAACAGGTTCCAGGGAGTTTGGTTTTGTGGTTGTTTGGACGTGGTTGATCCAACCCAGACTTTTCCTGCTCATACACTTGTTGGCTTTACACCTGCATTTCTGCCCAACGCTGCTTGATTGAAAATGTGACATGACCCGTTCTCAGAAATGCCACACAATTAATTCACGATCACATAAATTTGATCCGAGGTAGTTTAAGAAATAATCATTTCTACAAACCCCTCTCTGTTGGGCGTGCTGCCACCTAAACGGCCACGAAGACGCAGTTGGAAGTCGAGCACCATTGAAGTCAAACTGTTTGATTATATAGCTCCAGGTAGACATTCAAGACAAGCAGCCCAGTGTCTGTTGAAATCTTGAAGTTTATTGGGCCTGACGCTGATTCGGGTGGCTGTCCGTAGGCACTGGTACCAGACCTTTGTGGCAGTGACCATATGCTCCTCAGTGAACCATGAGTTCCTACAGGCTGACAGGAAAACTTTTTGTTAACACTACACTACATTTGTGGACATTTGCTTCTCTGTACATATTTATTTACATATGATTTCCACAGTAACCAGATTCCAGGGCAAATAAATAAATACACCTCAAGCACCAGTGTGGCAGCAACTGTGCAGGCGGAGAGAGGAAAGATCATTCATTGGAGCGCTCCCCCTCGTGCCCAGGGTAATTAAATCCAAAGCTAAGACACATCTGGTGTGGGTCTGAACACCGTCTGAAAGGCACATTTCTTAAATATAGAAGTGACAGTTTGCTCCAGCTCAGTTCCAATTGATTTCTAATCACCGCAGACCAAAGCTGAGTTTTCCCTGAACACGCACTCTACCTTTGTCGAGAGGCAGCAGCACCCGGCTTTGTGTGGAAAGACATTGACATAAACTACGGATGAATTAAGAAAGAGACATTTTTTTGAAGTTAGTATTAGTTTGAAATGTCCTTTAACATTTTTGCCTGCTGTGGTGACATAATCTAGTTTAATCTTGTTAAAACAGCGTGGCGGCCTGTGGATCAGAGACATCGCTTTCTAACTGCACCTTAAAGGTTTGATTCCAATCTGTGATCTGCCGTACGCTTCTTTTAAGTTTCTTGCCGTAGTTTAAATAAACTGTTTTGATTATACTGGGTTTTTTTTAAAGTCCAGGAGAGCTGGAGGAGTTTTGTTTTTCCATTTCCACTATCTTGTCTGCGAGTGAAAGGTCTGTGGAGGCAAAGATTGAGTGAGAGACGGAAGGATTCAGCAGAGCACGGTGTGTCTCTTCTGTTGTTTGCTTCAGTCATCAGTCTGTTGGGAGCCCTGTGGTTCTCTCTCTCTCTCTCTAATGACTGTCACAACTTGCCCTGGGACTTCGCAGCAATCTGTGGTGTGTCTGTGATTGATGTGTCACAGCGTTTAAACCTGAGATATAGGAAGTTTGTTTCAACAAATAGCTGATTGCATAAAAAAAACCACACATTCACACCTTCTCTTTCCTTTCTTAACACACACCCTCGCTCCTCTCTCAGACCCACATTCAAACAAGCACAGTTTTACTTTTCTTGCCTTAACAAATTTGCACATTGTCTCCATCTCCTGCTCAATAGTCATTTCATATATTTAATAAAATGGTTTGGAGTTATTGTTTCATCAGTATCTGTTGCCCTAAACTCTTCTTTTTCAGTTGGGAGGAATTTTACGACTCTTGAACTTTAATTTGAGTTATCTCTTTTAGTTTTATTTGTAAAATAAGTGAGATAATGGTCCAGAAACATTATTTTGGTGGCGAGTTAACCTTAGGATAAATCAATCAATGGAATAGGTAATCATTAGATAAGCAAAAAGTAATCTTCAATCAATATTTCATTCATTTGACTAATTTAAGGAACAAAGAATTTGATTACTCAAGGAAATAATCTACAAATGAATCAGTATGAATCATTATCTTAAAATGACTAATAAAACCTGACTGCCCTTTGTACAAATGATCTAAAAACACGCTCTTGCACTTCTGTACTTCTGCAATTACAATATATCGTCAAATGATTAATAATCTTGGCCTCTGTTCAAATCACATGACAGTTATGTGCAGTTCTGGCCTCAACAATGACTGAAAGCAGCTGCAGAGACTGTTTGAGCCTGTGTAGGGTTTGGACTTGTCTTGTTAGCTGCTTCAAAGGTAGGTCATAAATTACATTAGCGATAAGGTTGGCTCCATTTGATCAGGTCAGCACCATTAGTCTGTCATAAAGTCAAGCTTGCTGTGTCTGCCTGTCTGTCCGTTTGTTTATGACCTTGCCGGTCTCGGACTCAGCTGACGTCCCATCTTAAAGCTGATTTCTTGAAAAATCTTGGCAATCGAAAAAAGGTCTCTGCACTTTTTTTCGATGACTTAATAAATGAGAAAATTGACATAAATGATCTAAATGTCTAAGAATGCCGATTCATTACACATTAAACAGCAGCATCGCTCTACACGTTGAATTTATTAAGTTCAAAGACCCGTCCCTAAGTAGCTATGCGTCCCTGTTAGCCTCAGACCCGTGGCAGTGATGAATGAGCCCGCTCTGTGTTTTATTGAAACGTGAAAGTCAGTCACTCCGTCACACACTAGCTCATCTCGCCCACTCCCAGCATGCGCTCTGTATAAGGGGGGTCTAGACCCCCCACATGCCATGGAAATGGGTGACGTCTGTCTTGCATTAACACACAGACACACTCTTTTAATTTTCTGCAGCTAGCGAGCACGGCTTGCTCATTTGGGCTGCCATCTCCCTGCGGTGACGCCGTCATGCCTGTGTCTTTAATGTTTTTACACAGGGAGCGAGCCACACAGTCTAGAGACGGGAAGACCCAGCTTTAATGCAATAGACTGAAGAATTAGGACTGCGGTGGCTCTGCCAATGAGGAAAGGCTGACTAACACACCCAGACATCACACATGTAGAAAGTCCCTCATCGGGCTGTTTTTTGCGTTATTAAGAATTTCACGGACACCCTCCTCCAGAGCGAATCTTGGATTGTCACATATATTCGATGCTCAGAACTTGAGATCTGGCTGAAATACGAAATGTTAATGTTCAGGGTGAGAAGAAAATGCAGAGTTGGGATCATAAGTTTGAGGGTGGACTGGTCTGACCTTTTCACAGTTTGACTCTTTAAGTCTATTAAACAACAATTCACTGTGTTAGTGAACAGGTCGCCAGTCGTCTGGAGACCATGAGCTGACTGGTATCTTGACGATAGCAGAGCGCATGAGTCAACACATACTCATTTAATTGCTGCAAGTAGTGTTTATTTTGTTAATGTGCCAATTTGTGTCTCTATTAATCAATAAATCTGTAAATATTAGTTTTATTGGTCTATTAAAAATTCCCAGAGCTCAAGGTCAAATTTTCAGTCGTCTGGTTCGACCAACCGGAATGTTAGAAATGTCATCAACATCCCCACTTGCTCACTGAGACTATTCCAGAAACGCTCCTGCTCCTCATGTGCTCCTCCTGACCTTTACCAGACATCGTTACCGTGGGCGCTGGCAGGAAAAGGTCTAGAGTCGAAAATTTGCATTTTCACATACGTCCCCTTTCGGTAAAACTTCAGGAAAATGCCGGGAACTCGATTCGTGTCCGAAAGTAGTAGTTCTTAGATTTGACTTCTCATAGTGGCCAGTGTTGTGAAAGGAAACCCTGTAGATACTTTGGATGTAGGTGTTAATCAAATATGCATATTCCTGGTTCATGTTTGCTCTCAACCCCCCCGGACGTGTTGTGTGGTTACACTGCCCCTAAAGTTTTATGACCTCAAACGTATTTAGACATTTTTTCCCTTTTCATCAACGTCAGTCGCATCACTGAACCCGACCTCTTGCGTTGTCGAGCTGTTTTGTCCGAGTAGTTTGTAATCAACGGTGGAGCCTCTTTGTCTGTGTGGAAAGATGCTGAGAGGAAAGTTAGCTTCTGGGAAAGAGGGAGAGTGAAGGGTTTGAAAAGAGGAGATGAAATTTGATTGGCAAGGAACACGAGGAATGAGTCACTCATCCAAGCTTCCTGCATTTGGAGCCACGGTCCTATTCTGGGCTGTTGTGACACGTGTGTGTGTGAGTGCATGTGTGTATTTATGAAGCGGTGTGTGTGCGCACATTAGTGATCACGTCTCAGTCCAACAGCTGAAGTCACCAAATTTTGTTGTTGGCCTCGTCTGTCTGTCTGTCTGTCTGTCTGTCTGTCTGTCGGTTGTCAGTCATGGTTTTGAGGACGTTACAAAGAGCAGTTTGATGGTTAAGACTTGTCAAACACCAACCACACAGCAAATCACTGCAGCTCCACAGTGGCCTCCATCAGTGTATGACGACTTCTCTTATTTATGGTTTTTTTAGTCATGAATTAATGGATTCAGGACATTGAGAATAAAGCTTTATTGTTAGTGTTGCAAAAGGACTGTATGTTGTTTAGACCTCTGTATGTTGTTTAGACCTCTGTCCAGGATCTAAGTTTTTACTTGTCCGTTGGTTGTTTTCTTCACTTTTCAGTGCAAATGTTACAAAGCGGTTCGTTTTTTATTTATGGATCTTGGTGGAAAAACAGGCATTTATGGGACTGATGTGTTTGAGTGTGTGCAACGTGGTGCGGTTTGATTAAACCACTTTACTGAGTGCCATTCCAGTCAGATTTTGTAATTTAGTCCCAGTGTAAGATGTGAATGCTTCTCTGAGGAGAGACATTGAAACCGATATATAAATTTTTCCTCTCCTCTTTTTCCTTCTCTTTCCTTAGTGAAAAGGATTCATGTTCGTTCATGGTTAGATCCCCTTTTACTCAGACGCCTCTGAAACAAGCCCCTCTGTATCCCCCTTGATTGCACCTCAGGACATATGGTACTTCCTCTTGCAGTGATATTGACCAAAGTCCTCCAGTTGAAGGGTGGTCTTGTTCGTTCTGCCAGCCGGCTTCTTGGTTTGATGCCGTTAATCAGCCCAGCGGCTGCCTGAGCGTGGAGCTGGCCAGTTCGCTGGACTTAACATTGGTTGACTTCGCTCAGCAGGGTGTCAGCCTGCTTTATTTCCTGCAGACCACGTATCATAAACATGCACAACAGTGTGTGTTGCTGTGCAACAGAAACTAAATCTGTTCTGCCTCAATGCACCTCTGGTCTGAGACATATCTCACTCTCTTTACTGTCTCTATTTCCATTTCTTATTCTATTCCTCGCTGACTATCATTCACACAAAAACAAACACACATTTGTGCACACGAACACACTGCAACTGTGTCCGGAATCACCCACTCACTATTCCCCACTTTACTATATAGTGACTAATATACAGAGCACTCTATAGTGAGCTCACCGGGAGGAGTAAAACTTCGGACACTACGCTGCACATTTCTTTATGTGCAGGTAATGACGTCATTATTGGAGGATTATGACGTAATCAACAAGTTAGAAACCAGTGGAAAACCCCACGGTAAATTCTATTTTTTTAATTTTACACTTAGTATTAATACTTAAAAAACATATTGACTCATCATCTTTAAATGTAGAAATAAACTTGCTTCCTGGGAAACAATAAGTGCACTATATAGGGTATTTAAAAACTTTACTGAACATTCAGACACCACTACAAAATGGTTAATCACTATATAGTGATTTGTTCTCGAGCACAGCCACTGTCTTTCAAACAGATTCCAGTCTGACTGACGGAAGAAAGCTTGAGATCTCCAGCAATGCAGTCAGGTAGCCAGGAGCTCATTACAGCTAAATATTTGACAGGGTTTTCATTTTCTGGAAGGAAAGCATGCCCAGACGAGTTTCAGAGCACGTGTGCATGCATGTATGTGCACTTTCTCTCTGAGTCTGCAACCTTGGCTCAGGCGCTGCAGATTAAGAGATAGACATTTGTGGCCTAAAAGACGATGAAGTGATTGTTTAGGATTTAGCTTCTCACTCATACAACAGTGATCATCTTTTCCTGTGAAAGTTCCCCAGCACTTAGTCTGTTCAGCATTTTACCTTCTCTTTGGAGCCAGAAGTAATTAAATTATAAGTCAACGTCTCTTAGAAAGTTGTATCCATTAAATGTTGTTGGCAAACTGCCTCAGTGACACAATTCCGGCTTCTTTGAAACAGCTTTGTGACCCAGGAGTCCTGCTGAGTGTAATGGGACGTTACCCTCATATCTGAGTATAATAACTGACTCATGAATGTGTGCACACACATACAACCTCAAGCAGACACACTCATGCCAAGCTGGGGTTGTCTTAATCACAGCCTTGGCTGCCTCCGAGGTGCCGCAGAGTTCTCCAGGACGCGACAGGTTTCTGTCTGGCGAGGTGTAGGCGTCCGCCGTGTCTCAGATTAGAGCAGCTTAACTGTCTCAGTTGTAGCAGAGACGGTTTATACACTTAAAGGCTTCTCTTTGCAGTCCAAGGCTTTACTGCTGTGGCAAACAGTCAAACTCCCCTTTCTCTGGTGTCCTTACTCTTTTCTGTAGACTTGAATGCACAGCATTTTAGCCGTCTGCGCTCTTAATATTGCTCGTCCCCGATGGAGAAACTTAACTCAGTCTACGGGAAGCAGCATTCACAGCACAAGCGATTTGGAAGATGGATTTCTGAGCACCGAGACAAACCGCATCATGCCCAACAGAAGCCGCGGGCTGATTTAAGCCATGCAAAGCCACTTCATTAATGGTCATATAAAGCCTCAGCAGTATTCCCAAACCTGCCAGCAAATCTGGCCTAATCCATCATCTGCACAGATTTAAATCGTTAATAACAGAAAGTCCACTGGTAGCAAACGGAGTGTTTAGCTTTTAGTCTCTCGCCACTTAGTCAGAGCAACACAGACTTGAAACGAGTTTAAAAGGTGCATTACACCCACTGTTGGAATGATTAGTTTCATCTTCATCCACTTTTTCCTTTAGCATCTATCTTCAGGCGACTTTCTCGTCCGTACACTTATCTGTCATTTCCCTTATTCATTGCTATTCTCTGTTTCCATCACGCCTTCCCTCCTTCTAACTTCAGTGGTTTGGAAATGATCATGGAAACACACATTTCAGATGACACACAGATATATATCTCTACCTCAGTTTAAGGATGTTCATAGTTATTATTAGCGATTCTGAGTCTTTACTCCTCCTCCTCCTTTCCTTCCTGACTCCGACCCGTCTCTCCATAAATCTTATGTAATGGAGGGATCATGTGAGAAAGGAGGTGAAGGTTTATGCCGTGCACCTGCAGACGGCGTCCTCCTTTGCTTTTGATCTCTGCTGGATCGTGTTTCTTTTTCTCCTTCTGCCCTTTCTCTCTTTCAATCTTCTTCCTCCTCCACTTTACCCTTCCACCTGATTTCCTCTTCGTCCCGTCTGTGTCTCGGACTCCTCCCTGGATTTAAGCCACTGGCTCCTCGAATCTTAACTCCATCCTTTAAGGGTAATTATGAGATTGCCTCAATGAGGCGCGGAGAGTTTTTAAACAGCAGTTTGAGGCCCTGAACTCCTCAGTAAAGCTGTGTTAGATTGTCTGTTGTGATCCCGGCATTGTACATGGGTCGTTTTTACAGCAAAGCAAAAAAAAAAAAATGGAAATCCAGATAAACAAGTTTGAACAGTTCATGATTCGTCTTCTTAAACTGAGTTGATTTAAAATGGTCTTTGTATGAACCTAGGGGTGGGGTTGTCCGCTCTCCCACCTGGGTGGTGCATGTGCAGTGTACACTGGCAGTCAGAGTAAATACAATAAAACACTGCCTCAATGTTAGCTACTTTAATCCACCTTGTT
Source organism: Paralichthys olivaceus (assembly GCF_024713975.1). Classification (NCBI taxonomy): domain Eukaryota; kingdom Metazoa; phylum Chordata; class Actinopteri; order Pleuronectiformes; family Paralichthyidae; genus Paralichthys; species Paralichthys olivaceus. The sequence goes on from NC_091112.1 coordinate 2,374,924, forward strand.
TCTTCTGTTTCACCTTGGCTGTGTGTTGCTATGCGACTCCGCTTTCTGTATCTGTTGCTTAAAATCAAACGCCCTCTGCAGAGTCGAGTAATTGGGACTCCAGGACATTGCATCAGCGGGCCACCTCTGCAAAATGTATATAGCTCAATACTGACTTTTTTATTTGACGTTCTTTTAATCTAGATTGTATTTGTGTGTTTTTCTCCACTGCACATGCCAGCACCATTTACGCCCAGCGGAGATTCCCTGTTTCCTGCTCTGTACTCATTTATTTCCTGCCTTTCTGTGTTGTCCTGATCCCGTCCCTGATAAAATCCCCATCCAGTTTTCAGTAGCCAGCTAGGCCCCGGTCTTTTAGCCTGGCCTCTTACCTCGATGTGTTGGTCGCCGTGCCCCTGAATCATTACCCTGCAGACAGACACGGACCGACCTTTGCAGCAGCTAAATATAGAGCCGCCAAAGAATAGGAGGAAGGGAGGGAAAAATAAACGGGGGGAGAGATGGAACACCATGTTAAAGAAAGTTGTTGGGGGAGAGAGCGAAAGAGAAGTACAAGAGGAGGTCGTTTGTGTTTAGTCTCAGCGGCTGCAGGCCTTCTGGACAATACCCTAATGATGGCTATCGGTTATTACAAGCGCTATTCCAACAGTGGTGACGTCAGAGCGCCTAAGAAAAGCAGACCAGCGAGTTAAAACCCCCTCATCCACTGATTGCTGCTGCACAGATCCTGTGTTTCTCTTGGAAATGAAAACGCAGGTGTCTCAGGAGTGCAGCCTAATAGTAAATGAGTTTTTCTTTCCCTGTTCTTGGCTATATATAGAATCCAGCGAGGCCTGAAATGGTGCGTTTCGCCTCTAACAATCAGAAATTCTTCCTGTCTGGAGCGGAGCTTGTACAAAGGCCCTCTGGGTTCATTTGTCTACTCCAGTTTTCACTAACTCGCAGCTCCGCATCCAAGACCTCTTGTGCTTTCAGCGCCACAGACTCATTTTACTCCTGCACATAACATTTAAGTGACATGTCCAGTAAGTTGTTAAAGCTCTGCCAGTTTTACACAACACAGGAAAACAGCCTATTTAAGACGCTTTCTATGCAGCTCAAGTTTGAATAAGAACGTATTAGATAACTGCGCTCCTGCAATGCTGAGGAAGAGATAACAAGTCACGCCTTGTGCATCATATCGAACTTCCCCCTCTGTCGTGTTTAACACACCAGATGATGCGTAACGTTTATGCTTTGTGGCTGCATCTATAAAATTCAAACACCACCAATAGGAATTAAGAGATTTATATATTAAAAGTTGTGGCTGCAGATAACCAGGAAATGAGTTTATCTCTAGTAAGTGAGTCACTTACTGTATTAACATCTCAGGGTTTCCACTATGCACAAAACTGTTACCACCAGGTTTAAGGTGGATTAAGGTAGATGCCTTGCAGAGGTCGCACTTCACAGATTTTTGGAGTCCTGTTAATGTTCATTAAAGCTTGAGTTCACCTGAGTGGAGTTAAAATAAGGTGCGTCAGTGCTTTTGGGACGAGGCAATGAAGCCGCCGCTGCACCGAGAGGTCTCCGCCGGTCAGACAGATCGCACCCTCACGTCGCAGGTCCCTGGATCTGCGCCCCAACTCTTAACTCCACTGGCAAGTTTCTGTAATTGAATCATATTTTGTGTTTGTCGTGACTCGGCCGTTTATTTTTAGCGCTAAAAGCTTTTGTTGCTAGGAGACCATGTGTCATAGGAGAGGCTGAGCGAGGGAGGGACAAGATGAAAAGAGAAAAGAGAGCAAGAAAAGAGATGGCAGTGGTGTTGAGGGGAGAAAGGCGGAATCTGTGAACGACAAATGAACAAGATATGAGTCAGCAGGGACATCTGCAACACGCACATGCAGTGGGCATGGTTGCTATTCCTGTGGCCTTTGTCTGTGTGCTCTGTGCACCCACGCATGAACCCACTTACCTCTCCCCACTAAACCTGTGTTTGTGTACTTTGTGTGTGAGAGAGATATTAGTCCGCCCACTTTAATTTAATGCACTCCTCCTGTGTTGTGTGCTTGCGCGCATGTGGATGTACACGTGTTTTTATTTTTTACTGCACTAATCACCAGCGTACCCCGTCATTCAGCCGCGTTGTGTCTGTGTCACAAAGCCGAACCTGTCCCCGCGGACAACAGCCTCGCTGTCCGCGTGTGTGTGAATCATAAGCTTGTACCCCCATTAGTAATCAGCCTTCAAATGGCCATTATCAACTATTGCAGCCAGCTTGTCTGTTGTTGGGCTCAATCTCGGAGCACCATAGGAGATCAGATAGCAGCATGTGGTTTGTTAGTCACCAGGAGCAGATCTGTTTTTCTGGATTTTTTTTTTTTTTTCTTCTCCTCCATAAGACGTCTTTTGTAAGATATTTTTCAAGTGTTAGGACATCACTTTCCTGTATTTTAATTCCTCAGTCTTTCAAGACTGTTTCTGAAGTTTTTCAGTCTCTTGTCTGTCTCTGTCTCGGTGGCGTCTCATAGTTCTCAGGTCAACAACCGTCGTTAGTTGTCTTTCCCTCTTTAAGTCCGTTTCTGCCGCTGCCTCGTATTAGTGACATTAACAGACGCAGCTGCACACCTGATGGTGGACTTTGGTTTCACCGTGTTCAGTTTGTTTAATTTTTCCATGACTCACTTTGTCTCCATTTACACCTGCTATTAAAATGTGATCTGTATCTGGTTAAGGGGAAACACGTGACAATTTCCTGCCAAGTTTCTTAACGCATGCATTTCCGCGGTCCGAAATTTAATGGAACATGTCGGTAAATTGCGACTGATATCTGCAAAGTCAGGCTATTTCTAAGTGCAGTTTTTATTTTCTGTGGGCAGGAATGTTGTGATTCACCGGCAGTAGTTTTTCAAGCAGCAACATTAAAGTCTTTGTTGCATTGAAAGACTCGAACTGACCTGGTGTCAGATTAATTTCCTCATGACCCAAACAATGTGTTGAAAAGTTAATATCAGGGACGCTGCGTAGTTTATAAAAGGGACACCTGACGTTTTTTGTTTGTCTCTTAAAAAAGGAGTCTAATCCGTGTAAACACACGAAAGCACATATTGTGTAAATAATGGAAAAAGTCATAATTGATTTAATCACCATCTGGGAACAATATCTAGATACAGTTCACTTAACGCTGGAGTTTAGTTGCCAGGTGTGTCATCTTTTTTTCCTTCACCTCTTTTACAAGTTTTTTTTTTTTTTTTGTAGTTTTTATGTCGTCTTATCTGTTTTTCATCTGGTCTTTTGTTCTTTTATGTGGTCGTTGTGATGTGCTGTTCTCTTCCCCGTAGCACTTTCCTGTGCAACGTAAACAAAGCAACAAAACACTACTTTAACGTGTCGGATTCTTGGCTCTCGTTAGATCTAGATCACGTAACATACGATGCGTCGATTTTCATTCTATCCATCATTATGTCACTCGGCCAGATCTCACCGGAGTTGAAGTCCGTCAACCTTGAGAACTTCGTCGTTCGCAGGTCGCTGTCATTTTAATGTACGCGCAGGTGATGGCCTGTATGGAGTGTGGGAAAATCAGTGTAACCTTGGTATTTAGGTTTTTTTTTTTTTACTGTTTCATAAACACGCACACACACACACAAAATTCAGCATTGTTATATTGTGCCCATATGTTTCCCATCCTCAGCTTTCTCAGCCTGATTGCCAAGGCACATCTGGTCCTAATGAGGTGTGTGTGTCTTTGTGTGTGTGTGTGTGTCTTTGTGTGTGCGTGTCTTTGTGTGTGCGTGTGCGTGTGTGCACTATGCCTTTGCTATTCAGCCTTTTCTCTTGGCCTTGTGTTGAAGTGCTGTTGAGTCTTTTACTGCCACCCACTGCTTTACAACACAAAGCCTATACTTTTAACTGTTGGATAATAGTGTGCGTGCACGCGCTCATGTATGTATGTGTGTGTGTGTGTGTGTTCAGATAGTAGTTATAAAACCAAAGCTTATGTTTTGTCTCCTCGTATCTCAAGGCCTGTTAATCTGTAATAACAGCGCTGATTCTCCAGCTTTGATGCTGATACCAGTGAAGATTGATATGACTGCAGACTGTGGGAGCAGATTTAGCCGAAATGCTTGTGAATGTCTATTAATGCGATCAGCGCGCTCCTGGAACCACTAGAGCAGCTTTTCAGGAAAGCCTTAGACCCAAAGGTGTTTCAGATTTCAATGTATGTATTAAATCTGTGGCTCCAAACAGTCTCATGTCTTGTATCCCTTCACAAATGCCCCAGACAACACTTATAACTGTTTGTCCTACTTCTTTCCCCGAGCTGCCACATCCACGTCACTGAAACTACATTTTCTGTCTCATTCTTATTCCCAGAGACACAAAAAAAAACAACCTTCGCATTTGTATTCATGTTGCGTCCTTCCTTCCTTTCTTTGAATTTGCCTCCACCTGACCCCTCCTCTCTCGTCCCCGCAGGGTTTGCTTTTCCGGAATGGGCCTACAAGCCCGAGTCGAGCCCGGGATCCAGACAGATCCAGCTGTGGCACTTCATCCTGGAGCTGCTGAGGAAAGAGGAGTACCATGACGTCATCGCCTGGCAGGGAGACTATGGCGAGTTTGTCATCAAGGACCCAGATGAGGTGGCCCGCTTATGGGGGGCGAGGAAGTGTAAACCCCAGATGAACTATGACAAGCTCAGCCGAGCACTAAGGTGAGGGACAGCAGATGAAACGGGTTGAAAGAAACAAAAGTCAAGTTATTTGGCTTCGTGTTCAAGTCGCGAAGTGGATATCAGACGAGTCGGATACTGTCAAAGAGCCCAGATGGTTTCATCATGTCGGCCTCGTGTTTCAGGAACTAGAGTCCTCTTTGTTTTGAACTCCAGATGAACTGTGATAAACTCAGTGGAGTGTACAAGACTGATTTTAAAATGGGTCCAGTCTATTTGTGGTAATCTGACAGCAGAACAGACCACAGGTTACGTTACAGCGGCTGAAAATATATACCAACACATGAACCCACATTTAAATCAGCTTTATCTGGATTATTCTCTTTTTTTTACCTGGGGGCTGCAACTTACAGTTATTTAAATTACGGTTTAATCTGGCGAACACTTGTTCTGGTTTCATTTGATGTGAATTATGCTGGAAACTTTGGTAACGTGCACATTACAGTCTTCCAAATCTTTCTTGACCCGTGTCGCCATCTTTCCACCAAGTTTCATGAAAATCTGTTTCGTCGTGTTTGTAACCGCCCTGGCTGAGGTAGCTGCACTTCGTTTAAAATTGTTTTAAATGGAAGCTGAAGAACAGAAAGCTGAGGAAACTTTTCTCTTATGTGTTTGTTGTTTCCTCTACAATTCATTTTTTTTTTTTTACTGTCAAGCTAGCTAATGATGCAGTACTTTCTGTTCCTCTTTTAAATTTTCTGTTCACAGGTCACGGGCTCATTTTCAAGAAATGAATCTATCTTCTGTCGTCAGTATTTGTTTAAGTGTAAATACTCATAAGAGCTTAATTACAACAGAGTGGAAGTTACAAAGAGAAACGACCTGGTGTTTTGTTGTGAATGCACATCTGCACGACGTGCTCAAACTCCCGGGTGGCGGTGGATTTAGAAACGCACACCTCTCCGCTCCACGGAGGACATGTGGGATGCTGCGGAGCTTTATTTAGACAGCAGCCTGATCTCCCATCATCATGTACACAAACACACACACATGCACACAGCCAGTCATCGGTGTCGCCGCCTGTGTTGTAGGTTGGTGTGGGTTATAGTTTGCCATGGTGATGACTAGTTACACTGCCTCGTCACCACACACGCACAGATACACACACACGTACACTTAACACCTTGTTATATGTCAGCCCTCCTCCAGCCCATCTGCGTCTTGTTTGTTGCTTAAACCTTTTTTTTAATCTTCTACTTACACACACATGATTTTATATATATATATATATTGCATACATACACTGAGCATCCCTTCACTGATTAGACTGTGACTTAAAAGACAATATGCTGATGTAACACGTTGTTTATTGATTTACTGTTTTACGTAACAATACATTTACACATGCGCTGTTTTCAGAAACAGGCAGGAGATGATGTATAAACGTGTTTTTGATCACAGAGCTGTTCAACATTTAACCATCGGTTAATGTTATAGTTGAAGAAGGTAAACTATACACTATATCTAGAGACAAAGTTAGTTATACAGAACATATCAAAAGCCTTTAATGCACAGAAATAACTCAGATCCCCAAATCAGAGGCTTAAATTAAACGACTTGTATCGTTAAGACGGAGTCGAGCCCGCAGAGGTTTAACAGCATATTAACAGTCAGTTTTATACAGACGCAGTCGCTTTCTCTGTGGTCGCAGTGAGTGTTTAACATCAAGGGGCAGCTGGAGCCAAACTATGTTGTGAAGGTCTTTTTGTGTGGTTTGTAATCCTTCCATATAAATGAAGGGCTGTTAATTAAGTCTGAAGTATGTGGAGGCAAATTCTGTCTCTGTTAGATGTGAAGCCTTTGATTGATGCTTCTCAGCGTCTTTTAAGTGAGCGTCCTTTGGTTTGCATGTGTGTTCAGTCAAGCACATAAAGCACATGTGTGTAGAGTCGGGCACGTCTCCAGGCCCGTGAGTGTGTTTCCCGGACATCTGTACGAAGAGGAGGCTGAGTCTTTACGCTAAAAGTTTTTTTTAAGCAAGTTCAAGCTGGTGCTAAAAGAGCAGGAGGCCACGAACAAGCCTGGGCCGAGTCTGCGAGGCGGGCTGTCACACATTCACTCAATACTGTTAGAGTGTGTGTGTGTTCTCTTCGCATGTACGTGCGTGGCCTTTTCTACGACTCATTCAAAGTGCCATCCATCCTTCCACACGTCTGCGAACAACATGTCCCTTCAGCGTCCCTGCATATACAGGCCTGATGTTGTTAACACCCACTCACAAATATTTCTGTTTACCTTCTGGAGTGTGTGCGTGTGTGTAACGTTTTTATTTCTCTGCGTGCAGGGTGTTGTGCCTGCTCGCCATGTACGTGTTAATTATCACCTATGTTAGTAAAAGTCACTGAATCTCAGTACTGAGTTCAGGTTCAGCCGTTTGCTTGAGGTTTTGCTTTTTGTAATACTTTGCATTCTGAAGTATCGTCACATCTACCAGTTAGCTAGAAATTATGAATATATCGTTTTACATTTTCCAGAATGAAGTGGCCACGATGGACCGAGAGACACTGATGTTTTTATTTAAAGGAAATATGAATGTGGTTTGGTCCCCAGGCTATCGCTGAGTCACAGGGAGCCATTTTATCATCTTTGAGATGAGCTGTCAACAGCTTACTGTTCACTCCTCTACATCACTGTGTGCACTGACAATGACTAATGCACTAATGTTACCAAAGGAGCCGCCTGGATAAGACGGAGTCTGAGCGGAGGTAAAATAAATAGAGGTAAAATAAGCTGAGTGTGATTTATGTTATTTTAAAAAGAGGAATTGTTGATTTTCTTTTATTAGTTGGTCGTTAATGATTGATACGAGTTGTGGACTGAAGAGGTGGGAACCTTTTTAGCTCCTGAAAGGGAGGTGAGCACAATACAGTCACATGGTAGTTCCTCACCACATTTATTTCGAGCACGTCAGTGATCTCTGTGGGTCACGGAGCGACACATGCTGCAGGATTTCCTCCCAGTTAAACGCCGCTCTGTATCATCTCTGTTTTCTCTCTATTCCCTAATAATCGAGCAATCTGTGTATTTGTTATGTATATTCAGTGTTATTGTGATGACTCGAGATCAACACGATGAAACCTAACTGAACGTGTGGCTGCCGATGACGGGATGAGCATTTAAACGTGGTGACAGGAAGATAACCCTCTTCTCTCTGCTCTCTTCAGATACTACTACAACAAGAGGATCCTCCACAAGACCAAAGGGAAGAGATTCACTTACAAGTTCAACTTCAACAAACTAGTCCTGGTCAACTACCCCTTCATCGACATGGGCTCTGGTACGTACACGCCACCACTCAGAGGCCGGTCTGTGTGTCCTCGAAGACATCCATGTGCCACGTCCCAGTTTATCCGTCCTCTTCTCCCTCCTCTGAAGTCGTCTCTTGTTCTGGTCCCGGCCACCCAGTGTAAACACAGCCCATATGGAGCTTTGGATACTGGTGACATAAGTGCGGCACGAAACTTTAATTATAGCCTCTGTGTGATGTGGCCCACACACTGACATGTTGTGATATGATGGTTTCATATGATGGTTTTAAACACACACACACACACACACGCCCACACACACATGCCCACGTCAATCTGGATCGATGCACACACACACACACACACACACACACACAGTTTATCCCGTTGTTGTCACACATGGTTGTGAGATGTGCGCTTCTTAAAAAGACAGAACCACACACGCACTCAGCGGTACTGGAAAAAAACAGAGGAACCCAGCCCATGTTTGTGATGGCAGTAAGAGCGACTTTTCCAATATTGAATTCTGGCACGTGCACAGATGCCAAGAATTTATTGCAGTGCCACAGTCTCCCTGGTGAGAGAGAGAGAGAGGGAGGAGGGGTTGAAAGAGAAGGGAACTTGTGGCTTTGTGTAACCCAGTGTTTTCTTTGTGTGTCTGTGACCCTCAGGGTAAAATACTTGGAGTTATGAGAGAAGTGACCTACTCTCTTTTGTTGCTTTTCCTTTTCTCTTCACTTTAAAAAGCTGGTTTGTACAAAACTAAAAGATGAAATAATAAACATATTTTCTCATAGGTATATATACCTTTATATAGGTGTAAAGATGTTTGTATTGAACATTTGAAATTAGTTTTATCGCTTTGACGACCTCTAACACAAAAGCATTGATGCTCTATTGTTCTGTATTGAAGGTATTTTCATGACTTCCTGTTTCCATCATTATTTCATTCTCTGATCACTTAAACTAAAATGTTTTCTTCCACGCAGGTCGAGGAGTTCCTCAGAGCGCCCCTCCGGTGCCAACTGGAGGCACCCACTTCCGTTTCCCCCCTTCCACGCCGTCAGAGGTCCTCTCCTCCAGCGAGGAGCTGCGCAGTCCGGGCATGTTCAGCAGCGTGGCCCGTCGCATGGCTCGGGGCTCTGTGAGCGACTGCAGCGATGGCACCTCCACCAACTCGGAGCTGGAGGAGGCCGTGGGGGTGGATGAGCGAGGTGTGGGGCCGGAGAGGGCTTTCAGGGGTCTGCTTCCTCACCGCATGCCTCACGACTCTCTCTTCAGGGTCTACCCAGCAGGGCTCCCCAGACCTGCCCCAAGGGTCCACCCAGAGTCTCTGTCCCCATTCCCTGTGTCCCCCCTGCCCGGCCCCGGGGGTCTCCTGGCCCCAAATCTGTCCCCCGCTCTGTCCATGACCCCCACCCCCCATCTGCCCTACACCCCCTCCCCCTCCCTTTCCTCACCCATGATGGGCTCCCACTTTTCCTTCAACCCAGAGGATATGAAGCACTACCTGCAGGCCCACACCCAGTCTGTCTACAACTACCACCTCAGCCCCCGAGCTTTCTTCCACTACCCCAACATCATCATCCCTCAGCCCCACCGCCCCACCCTGGAGAAACCGGCCACTCACCACCTGCACGCGCCCCTGTCGCTCTCTCATTCACTCAGCCATCACGCAGGAGGTGGAGAGGAACAGCACCCATCTCCATTCAAGTTCAAGTTGCAGCCTCCCCCGCTCGGGCGCAAACAGAGGGATTCGGGAAGCTCATTGGCTGCTTCTGCTTCCTCATCTTCCTCCAGCCAGTCGTCCTCATTCACTGGCTCCGGGCAGATAAATAACTCTGTCCTGGCTGCGGGGCCGCCGAAGATCAAGGTGAGTCCGCTGGCACACGTAGGATGTGTGTGTGTTTCCACGGAGATGTGGTTTGAGGAATTTCCCTCAAACGCCGTGAGTATGATGAACATCTGGTCAGAGTCGTAAAAATAAAACTTCATGTTGTAAAATATTCTTCCTCTGCAGGTGGAGCCCATATCTGACATCGAGTCGGAAGAGGAGGTGGAAGTGACTGACATCAGTGAGGAAGATGAGATGGATCATAACAACGAGGATGACGAAGGAGACATCTTCACCCCAACTCCTCATCATCATCATCTGCTCAAGAACCATCACCAAGCGAACGGGACCGGCAGCTCTGCTCCCCTCCCGCCACACAGTAACCACGACGATGATGACGATGAGGTCTTCAAGACTCCTGCTACTCCTCCCATTGGCAGTGCCGGCCTGGCCTTTCCTCTGATTGGCCTGAAGAGCGAGCCGGGTCAGGCAGCGCCCATCAGCCCCGGCGGCTCGCGCTGCATCCCGCTCAAACTGCGCTTCAAACGCCGCTGGAGCAAGGACCAGAAGATGGAGGCGGACGGAGAGAGGGACGAGGCGGAGGACAAGAAAGTGAGGGCCGAGGGAGACGAGGAGGTGGAGGGGAAGACGGAGGAGGTGGGGAGGAGAGGAGGGGAGGTAGAAAATGGGGGAGGACAAGGAGGAGGAGGGGGTGTTATTTTGGGGTTGATGCTGCCACCACCTCCCACCCAGCGAAGAGCGAGCTCAGAGCTGCAGAGGGCGACGGCACAGCTGTCTCTGGAAAACCCAGGCTGCTGAGCGTCACACACACACACACACACACTCACACACACACACAGGCTCGGCTACAAGTTTCATATTTTTATTCAGACCATAATGCCTTGTGGGAAATCAAACGGAGAGAACTAGGTTATTACATCAACATGACTTCATGTGTCTTACGCAGGAAGCAGTTCTTGTGCAATAATTAAAGGAGCGGTCGGTTGTTTTTTTTTTTTTTTTTACTGACGTCACCGGCTCCTCGAATTCAACAGACAAAATATTTTCCTACATGTTCACAGGAAAGTAAAGAACAAGGTGAAGGTGTTTGTAGAGTCGGTGACTCTGAGCCTCCAGACGTTATGGTCTGTGTGAAACCATGAAACTCCGGGCTACACGTGCACAACAGGTTTTTTTGCTGTTAACAGGCATCGCTTGTTGCTACGTCTTCCGTCCACACTGCCCCGACCTTTTTGAAAACGCTGCTGTAACCATTACAGTTTGAAAACTCGCTTTTCGTCAATCCTCTACCTTGACGTAGAAACTGTTCGTAATTGTTTCCTTTTAACCAACCGCTGAACAGACAATCCGCTCCCTGTTTTTATCGGTCGCGTGACACGAGTTTCATTACGGCGATGCGACGCTCTCGTGGACGGAGATCGTTTGGAGTTTTAAACTTCTGCGGGTGTGGCCGCGTGCGTGCCTGTGCTGCCTCTGACTCCTCCGTGTGCCCGGTGTCAAACACAGGCGCAGCAGTGTTTCCTCTGTGACCTACAACACTACAAGATAAACTTAGTCTGTATATTGAGTTCGGATTTAAAAACTAGTGCCCCTACAGAGACGGGGGCTGACTCTTAATATCTCGTAGGAATTGCACACTGCCTCCTCGATGCCTCCTCGCCCTCATAGTGCCAGTAAATTCCAGGGAATCACCTCACACCCCCCCCCCCCCCCCCCCCCCCCCCCCGTGCCAGGACTAAGTCTTTAATGGGGTTTACTGGGTCTGTGTGTTTGTGTGGTACAGTGACAGGAATCGCATCCATCTCTTTAGCAAGGCAGCATGAATTGTACAGCTGTAGATAGAATGAATTTCTCTGGCTCATTTGAAGGCGGTGAGCTCCTTTCATAACCTCCCTCTCTTCTTTGTTTGTTTCCTCCTTTTATATTCGCCACAACAGACGGACAGATCCGGATGTTACTAAAAACAAACACATTTAACAGCGCCGATTGCAGAAGTGCCGCTCTGTCCGCACCCGTCACCCTGCAGTCGTTTACAAGGCGGAGGACAGTGAGCAAAAAAAAAAAAAAAAGAAACTGAGAGCTTACATCGATGGATCCTACAGAGAGGTGGTGATGATGATGATGATGATGAAGAACTATCGGACTGAGGGGCCTCCTCGTCCTCCGCCTGTTCACTACAGTGTTTAAAGACTGAGGATGGATTTGTTCGCGCTGAGAGCAGAGGACAAACTCTCTTCTGTCCCTCGGTCTCGTGGACGGACGACATCATCAGACGTTTGTTAGCCAGCGAATGGACGTGGTTCTCACTGTACAGAAAAGCCACCGACGCATCAAGATCTCTCCTCCTCTTCCTCCTCTCGTTGAGGAAGCAGCTACGAGCGAGGCTGTAATTAGAGACACACTTGTTTCTGAGCGTGTGCGTGGACCCCAGAGCTGGTGTTTAAAAAAAAAATATATATATATATGCAGAGTGCGTCTTTGCCTCTTTACCACACGTCCTCGCAGAACGGAGTGTTTCCTCCCTCACACCCACAGATCATCAGTTCTCGTCTGCATTCCCCCCCGTTCATCTTCTGAAGATCGTACTCTTTCTGTCAAAGGACGTTTGTGCCTCCTGAGGACACGGGCAGTATTTTCGGGCATTCGCAGCGATCTGAGGGCTTTCTGTTTTCTGGAAACGTAATCGCCGAATCTGTTCATGTGATGTTTTGAGAAGCGGCGACTGAGGCGAGATGATTTTGTCTAAGGGAGGGGGGGGGGGGGAGAGAGAACGGGAACCATGTACTGAAGAATGTCGAGCCTCAAGGTTAACTCAGGCAAACCTTCACTGAGAAAATGAGAAACGACTTATTTTTGTGACATTTTGTTCATGTAGTTTTAAAAAAAAACAAAAAAAAAACGATTTTGTGCCCATTTTAATGAACAAACGATTCCAAATAAGAACGTGCCTTTTTTAAAGTTCCCCCAGCGAAACATTTTATCACACACACACACACACACACACACACACACACACACACAGTACCAACATGCCTTCTGTTTTTGTAAACGAGAGATACAGAATAAGAAAATCTGCACGTATATATTTTATTCAAATATATATTGAATTCAAATATTATATTTCAATATGGTCATTTGATACAAATCAGGAAAATCCTATTTTTAATGGTAAAGATGTTGTATATATTCTAATGGGCATATTATTACCAGTATATTTCAGCCTTTGCCTTCTCACCCTTGCCTTCTCTCGACCGTCGAGCTGCAGCGACAAAGGCCGCCGCCGTCAGAGTTTTATATTTATATTGTAAAAATAAAAAACAGTTATCGTGTGTTCAGGGGACGGAGGGTGTGACGAGGACAAGTGAGCGAGCGCGAACATTCAGCCAGACCTGAGTCGAATCATATTTACATTGTTAGTGGGTTGGTTTGTTTTTTACAAACCCTGGAGTAGCGGGTTGTCGCTGTCAGTCACAGACAGGTTAAATTCACCCGGTAAACCCCGCCCACCTCAAACTGAAAGTCCTGAAATTATTTCCAGCCGTCGTTTTAACCAGATCTGCTTAAAAAATAAAAAAACAAAAAAAAACCTGGAGGTGGCGACAGAGGAGCTGGTGACGGGCTCACGTGTTCAGGGCAGAGGGATTCTGATTGGACGACACAGACGTGCGGTACGGTTTCAGTTCTGTGTCACATGACGTGACGGGTCTTTGGTTTGAGTGTGGACTGTGGACTCGAGCAGCTCTGTGTGTGTGTGTGTGTGTGTGTGTGGGTTAGTCACACACACACACACACACACACAGAGCTGGTTAGAAACAGGCTTTTCTGTGGCTACGATAAAGGGAAGCATGACGACATCTGACATCAGACGCTCCCTCAGTCTGTGGCAGAACCACACACACACACACACACACACACACACACACACACACACACACACACACACACACACACACACACACGGGAAATGATATCACAGAACATCAGAGTGGCGAGAGAGGGACTTCCCGTAATCTGACTTGCTTACTCTGCTAGTTGTGTGTGTGAATGTGATTTTGCCGTCTACGCACACACACACACACAAAGCTATTCAACGAAGGCCTCTGGGTAACGTAGTTCCACGGTCCTCGTGCAGGTTATTATGAAACCGGCTCCGGCCTCGTGTCTGTGTCGTCGTCAGTTTGTCATCTCGAGGTTATTTTTCTTCCCCGGGCTCAAAGAAACTTGTTTGTTCGGTGAAGAAACCTGAAAACACGGAGCCGTCCCCGAACTGCTCCACCTCGCGCCGCCTTTTACCTTTCGTGGCCTCAAAAACAAAAATCCAGGGGAGAAGGAGAAAGAAGTGTTTGTGACCAGGTCGATATTTGCACCCCCTCGATTTCGTCGTTGCTGTTCTTATCGTTTTCTTCTGTATGTTTTCAGACGTATTACTGTTACTCTTGTAATTATTACAGTATATTATTAACATGACTCTTTTTTCTATTATTTTGTACCCTCTCGCTGTGGCCCGGCCTCTTCTCCATGAACTACAGCTTTTCAACTTCAGTGCAGTCGTTTCTTGTTTTTAAAACTTTTTTTTTTTTTACTCACACTGATTTTATAATCACGTTACCATGGACAACAGGAGGGTCACATCATCCCCAGGATATACAGCAGGGGAAAGAAACTATTTTCATTTTTTAGATGTTGTGTATATATATTTTTTTTCCCATTTTGGAGGATTCTGTAAGAAAAAAAAGCATTGTTCTGTTTAACCATTGTATTCTTTGAAATGCCCCCCCCCCCCCCCACCGACCCCCGTCCTCCTCTCTGTCGTCTCTGTCGCTCCTCTCACGTCCACCTCGGCGGTGAACTGTCACTCCGGAGGAGAGACGGGGACGGAGGAATCTCCTGTACTTCTGTTTCTCTTCAACTCTTTCATTTGTAATTAAACAATAATCAGGGTTCATTAAAAAAGGTAAAAATGGACGACAGCTTCTGTTTATGTCTTTTGTTCACCATTAGTTTAAAACTTCAAACTTCACGTTTCATCTCAAAGAAGTTTCAAGTTGCTTCGTAACATAAAATGGATTAATCAGCTTGGCTGGATGTTTTGTGGCCGTTTAAATATTTGGTAGAAATGATCAACACCGATATACTGAGACAAATAATTAAACTAATTCACTCTCACACACCTCACTCTCTCACACACTCACGGTCTCTCTCTCTCTCTCTTACACACACACACACTCTCTGTCACTCTCTCACACACACACACACACAG